>NW_027203915.1:385000-672500 GCF_024711535.1 Dipodomys merriami | reverse complement strand
TCTCCCACTTGAACCACAGAGACACTTCAGGCTTTTTTCTAGTGATGTGGTCCTGAGAAATCATGCTCAGGGTTTCATATATGCAAAGCACTCTACCCCTAAGGCCCATTCTCAGCCCTCTACTTCAGATTTGGTAGTTTTTTTCTGCTTTTTCTTGTTGTTGTTGTTGTCTGTTGTAGCATTTAAAGTCTGGACCTGAGTGCTGTCCCTGAGCTCTTCAGCTATAGTCTTGTGCTCTACCACTTTAGCCACAGCACCACTTCAGGTTTCCCTGAGGTTCATTGGAGTTCAGTGTCGCAAGGACTTTCCTGCCCAGACTAGCTTTGAATCATGATCTTCAGATCTCATCCTCCTGAGTAGCTAGGATTACAGGCATGAGCCACAAGCACCAAACTTCCACTTCAGGTTTCTTAGTGGTCAATTGGAGATAATAGTCTCATGGGACCTTTTGTGTCTGAGATAGTTTGGAACCGAGATCCTCACATCTCATCATCCTGAGATGGCAGGATGACAGACCTTAGCTCTAGACACCTAGGCTGTGGCACTCTGCTGCAAGGGGGTCCTTGTATCCACGAGGTGGAGGGCTATCCATGAGCCCAGAGGTAAAGGTCAGTGCCTAGGCCCCAAGTTCAAGGTTCATGACTGAGAAAACCAGAACAAAACAATTGTCGGCATGAGACAACTCACTAGACTTCAATAATACATAATTTTGTAAATGCCATGGGGACACATCTGAGCCACAATATTCTTTTTTAATCAAACTTCTTTTTTTCTTTATTATGAAAATACCCTACAGAGGGGTTACAATTACATCGGCAAAGTATTGAACACATTTTTTAGTAAACATTGTTGCCTCCTCCTTTGTTTCCCCTTCCTATCCCTTCCCCCTCACTCCCCCCCCCAACCAAAGTTGTAAAGTTCGTTTTTAGATGTAATGAATTGTACATCTCATTGTGGCAATGTGTCCACATGTTTCCCTATTTAAACAATTTGCTTTTTCCCTTCCCCTCCACAAATAATACCAACATCAAATACAGTGAAAATAGGGGTTATACTGTGGGGGAGAGACCTACAAAGCAACAAATAAATCATCTTACAAATATGTTAGAAACAACCGCATGAAAGAAAAAATATTTGAATCCTTATGGTGTTGTTCATTTCGCCTAAGAGCAACATATATAACATTTTCTGCTTGTCTCAGGCATATACTAGTTATTGCAAAGAAGTAAAAGCATGGGACCTATGTTTCTTTGAGCCTGTCTTACTTCACTTAATATAATTTTTGCCAAGTCTTTCCATTTCCTAACAAATATGGCAATGTCATTTTTTTCTTTTGGAGGCATAGATTTCCATATTATATATATATATATATATATATATATATATATGTCACATTTTTTGTCTGCAAAATCATCTCAGTTGTGGAGCTCTTACAAGGACCAGATGAATGAATGCACCCTGTGAAGGACACAGCACGTGAAACTCTTTGCATGACTCAGCACACAGCACCCAGTGCAGGATTCAGCACAGTGCACCCCGTAAAGGACTCAGCACACTGCACCCTGTAAAGGACTCAGCACAGATCACCTTATGAAGGGCTCAGCACATAGCTCTATTCCACAAATTGTCATTAGAATTAGGGTGGTTTCATCTGTATCACTCTTCTTTGAGGAACATTTCAAAAACCACAAAAGATCACATCTAATGGTTTAGAGGGGTGTATTTTTTAGGGGGGTTACCCATGGGGCTTGAACTCAAAGCATGTGGATACTGTTCTAATACCATTTGCTCAGGGCTAGAGCTCTGCCACTAGGAGCCACATTTTAAAGTGTCTCACAGACTTCCTGCCAGGGCTGGGTTTTAAAGCCCCTAAACAGCTAGGATGATGGGGTTAAGCCAGCCATCAGCGTCTGGTTCCCTGCAGCTGGGTTGCAGTGGTTTACATATGGCTAAGTCAGGTTAGGTGGCAGCTGTCAGCGCCAGACTCCTAGCTTGCTCTGTGATGATGTATTTGAAGTTCTGTCCTTATATCATTGCAGGTAGAATGTTCTACCTTGTTTTTGGCGGCAGTCCTGGGGCTTGAGTAAAGGCTTAGAAAATGTTCCTAAATATTGGTGCTCCAGGCTCACATTCAATTGATTGAAAAACAGCAGAACTTCTGGATTTTCTGTTTAAGTGGCACTGAGAAATCCAACCCAGGGCTTCTTGCTTGCTAGGCAAGCACTCACCCAACGAGCCCCAGGAGTGAATGAGGTATAAATAGATAGAGCTTCCTGTATATAAGTATTATATACACAAAAAGAGAGATGTCTGTATATTATTGAATTATAGATAATATTACTACCAAATATTAGGTTTTAAATTATGTCTCCATTTAATGATGTTCCCAGTTGAACAATTAATAAAGCATTAATTAATAATTACTCAATATCCTGTTATTATTTATCATATATGTACATACATCCATACATATAATTACATATTTTATAAATGAGACAAATTAAATTATGCAGCGTGTGTTACAACCAATTATTAGGTATTTAATTATGTCTCCATGTAATTTTTATTCTCTTAATGCTCAAAAAATATTAATTAAACTCAATGCAAGTCCTATAATTATTGCATCTAATTTTATGCCAGAATGATTCACTACTAATTCAATCTTTCTTCCACCTATGTCATTTCTTTCCTTTATGACATCCTATTTCATAGCATGTAGATTTGCATATAATTTATACATCCTACCTGTCACCGAGCACTTTCAAAGAAGAGGAAAACGTGTCACACTCGGCTTCTCACTCCATGATTACATTTTTGGCAGTGCTTGGATCTAAACTCAGGGCCTAGAAGGCTCAGTTCATGAATGGATGACTGCCAACACAGCAGCCTCTAGCCAATTCAGCTGCCAGGCAGTTCCCAGGCCCTGAGATCGAGCCCTGTATGTTGACTCCATATTGCACTTAGTGTAGTTATTCATTTTATTTTTGTTTTATTCATTTACTTACCATTTATTTTATTGACTGTTATTAAACATGAAACATTTACTACATTTATTACATAGGATATGGATTTGCCTATGTATGAAACTTCACACCTGACACCCAGGAATTTCACAGAAAAGGAAAACATGTGTCACCATAGGCTTCTTACTCCACCATTCAATTTTTGTGAGTGCTGGCATCTGAACTCATAGCCTACAAGGCCCAATTCATGAATGGGTGAATGTCAGCACACGAGCCTGGGGCATATAGAGCTTACAAGAAGTTGCCAGCACTTGAGATCAAGCCCCAGGGTTTGACAAAATAACAGATTGACATGCAGATGGTAGTACACAAATAAATATAGATCTTTAAAGAGTGCCAGATATGTCTATACATTCTTCAGTTATATATACTATATTCCTAACAATTGTTGGGTATTTATTATGCCTCCATGTAATTAATATTTTCATTTTCATCCTTAATGAAATATTAATTAAATCAACTACTGTCCTGAAACTATTGCATCCATGTAATTAATAGTATTCTTTTAATGTGTCAAAATATATCCATTAAAATCCATTGGCCTACTAAACTCACTCTGTTTAATTTTATAGTAGTATCATTCAGGAACAACTAATTCAACCTTGACATTCATAACCTTCAATCAGTATTCCTATGTATAGGAACCAGATTATTAGGATCTCCCTGCATTGGTAGGGGTCAGAACCTGGCTTCGAACACAGGGCCTATGTGGCTGTGTTGGCCTATGGCTTCCTTGGTAGCCTGCCAGCCTACAGCAATGCCAGGTTAGTAACACTTTTCAGCCATGTCATTCAGACCCAGTATGGTTACCTTGCAAAGAAAACAAGTGTAAAACCTGCAGCCATCGGCAAGTTGCTGATTTTTTGTTGTTGTTTAGTTTTTTTTGTAAAAATAACGTACAGTCGGGTTAGAATTATATGGGCAAGATAATGAGTACATTTCTCATTAAACATTGTTGCCTCCTCTTATGTTTGCCTTTCCCATCCCTTTTCATATCCTCCCTGCCCCCCCCACCAATGTTGAAAAGTTCTTTTTTCGACATAATGACTTGTACATCTCATTGTTGCATTAGTTCCAGCTGTATCCCTATTTAAACGATTTGTTTTTTCCCTTCCCCTCCACAAATTATACCACCATCAAATACAGTGAAAGCACGGGTTATACCGTGGGGAAGGGACATACAAAGCAACATAGAAGTCATCTTATAAATATGTTAGAAACAATTGAATGAAATAAAAAAAAAACTTTTGAAGAGTTACCTTGGGGTTCATTTCTCTAACATCAACTTATCTGACCTTTTCTGCTTGACTCAGACATATACTAGTTATTGCAAATAAGGGAAATCTTATCTGTGTCATTTTATTTATTTTTATTCTTGTCAGTCTTTGGGGCTCAGGAACCCAGGTTCGGCTGTGAGTCCAGTGGCTTCAACCCAGCCTGCAGTGATCAAAGCTGAGGCAGAGTTGCCATGATCTGAGTACAACCCCTGTGCTTGACAAAATAAAAATAAATAAATAAATACATACATACATACATACATTAAAAATATTTAAAAAATTATGAGGCTCTGTGGTTTGGAATTGACGCCATTTTTTTCTGCCAGGCCTGGGATTTGAACTCAGGGTCTGAGAAATCTGAAGCATCGTGGGGGAAAGGGAAGCTCACCATGCTGGAAGTAAAGAAAGTCAGGCCTGTTCCCAGGGCCTGAATTCAAGTCCTAGCACTTGAAAAAATATATTTGTATATAATTTAAATACATGATTTATATTTACAGGTTTAGTGCATATTGTGGTTCATGTAGTTATTGATTTTATTTTGTGTTTTACTTATTTCTTATTTATTTTAGTCAGTATGATTACACATATAATATTTTTTACATCCTATTACATAAACATAGATTTCCCTATGTATTATCCATCATTCCTGAGACCCAGGACTTTCGCCAATAAGGGAAACAAGTAGGACAATTATATTCTTCCACCAGGATTAAGTTTTTGGCAGTTCTGTGATTTGAACTCTGGGCCTACAAGACCCACTTCATAAATGGATCATTGTTAGCACACCAGTCTGATGCAAGTGAAGTTGGCTGGCAAATTTGAGGACCTGAGATCAAGCCATAGGGGTGGTCAATATATAAACAGATAGATGTGTAGATTGCACTGTGTGTGTGTTTACATATGTATATGCATCTATAAATAAATGTATACCGAGACAGATAGGCATTTGTGTAGATTCTATTGAATAACTCTCTATATAATGTGATGTCTATATCTTATTTTTATATATTCTATTGCTACCAATTATTTGGTCTAAAATTATGCGTCCATTAATTAATCATGGAAGAAGACTTAATAAAGTATTAATTCAATTAATCAATGACCTATATTTATTGTGTACAATCTTATACTAGATTGACTAGCTAATTAGTAATTGAATTAGCACATGTCAAACCTTCTATTAGTCTTCCTATATATAGGAATAGATAAGAATGAGTTTCCTTGCATCTTCTGCCATGTGTAGGTGGCAATCCCAGGATCAAATTAAGGGCCTAGGTGTCTGGGTTGGGCTTAGGCTTCACTGACAGCCCCCAGCCTTCGGTCATGCAAGGTCATGTACAATTTTCAAGCTGAGTCATTGAGACCCAGGATGGTCACAGTGCAAAGGAAACAAAGGTAAAATGGTTGTGTAAAACTTCCTGGGTTTTCCTCCTCCATTTTTGTTGCTTTGATGGTTTTTTTCCAGTGCTAGGAGTTGAACTCGGGTGCTAGGATCCCTGGATCATCTGTGGTTGTAAATACTGCACCCCAGCCTAGGGTAATCATGGTTTAAGACACAATAAAGTGCTTCCTTCAGGAAAAGGATCTCAGGAACAATGTCTAGGCTCACAGTTCAAGCCTCAGGATCTGCCACACAAAAAAAGAGCCATAAGTCTGTTTGTCTGTGTATGTATGCATGTATTTCTATCGGTGAACATCCAGAGTCGCTATGAAGAAAGACACCCAGCTAGGAAATTTGCTTTGAATAGAATGATTTCATAGCACAGAGAGTGTGTTCAAGACAGTGTGTGTTCCTGGGATCCCTTCACTGTTTCCAGTGTAGCCTGAGGGTTTCTTCACACCTCAGGCTATTGGAACAGGCAGAAAAAAAAATCCTCACTCCTATACATCTGTGTAACAAACAATTGGAGCAATTAGTGAGGATGAGTGTGGGAAGGCTCTGAAGAGCAGGAGAAAAAGGCCTCTTTGTACCCCTAGCTCTCTCTCTCCCCAGTGCTCTGTTTTGACAGGAAGCCTTCATTTGTGCCATCTCCCATGGCAGGCCAAGTTATCTGCACTCATCTTGTCTTTGTTATACTATGTTCCAGTGTTGAATAAAACTACTACAATTAATTCCAGAGTCCTTCTGGCAGACAACTAGGGAGCTGAATCTAATAAGATTCCTAATTGGCAAAGGTGCCTCCCTAGGTTTCCGGGAGCTTGTTAAATCTAAGTACTTGTGCAAAATCACAATGCTTCCTTTCATCTAGGACTGGTGAAGCTCATCATGTATTTGCTCTCTCTGAGTTGGGCCCTGGGTATGTAGATTTCAGGTTAAACACAGGGCCAGGGTGCTGACCTTGGGCTCAGAGGAGAAGCTCTTTGCTTTACCATTTGGTGTCACTGCTTCATTTCTTGTATCTTTGTGTGTGTGTGTGTGTGCGAATGTGTGTGTGCATGCATGCATGTGCATACACCAGCCCTGGAGCTTTAATTCAGGACCTGAGCACTGTACCTTAGTTTCTCTTGTACAAGGACAGCACTCTACCACTTGAACCACACAGCCAATTCAGGGTTTTTTTCTAGGGATGTGGTACTGAGGATTCAAACCCAGGGTTTCATACAAGCACTCTACCCCTAAGACACATTCCCAGCACTCCACTTCAGGTTTCTTGATTTCTTTTCTTGTATTTAGAGGAGTTGAAGCCTGGGTCTGGGTGCTGTCTCTTGAGCTCTTCAGCTCAAATCTAGGACATTTGAGCTACAGCGCCCCTTCAGGCTTTCTGGTGTTTCTTTGGAGATAACCATCTCAAGGAATCTCCTGACGAGGCTGGCTTTGGACCCTGATTCTCAGCTCTCAGGCTCCTGAATAGCTAGGATGAGAGGTGTGAGTCACTGGTGCCCAGCTTCCACTTTAAGTTTCTAATTAGTGAATAGGAGATAATAGTCTCATGGGACCTTTTGTTTCTGGGATAGTTTTGAACCCAAATCCTCAGCTTCCTGAGCAGGCAGGATGATAGACCTCAGCTAAAAACACCTAAGCCGTGATACTTTGCTGCAAGCGGGTCTTTGGCTCCGCGTGGTAGAGTGCTAGCGATGAGCCCAAGAGGAAAGTCAGCACCTAGGCTCTGGGTTGAAGATTCATGATGGAGAAAACTAAACCAAACCAATTGTTGACAGGAGACAAGTCACTAGATTTCAGTACATATATAAATTTGGCCTTGCCTTGGGGAAATATCTGAGCCTCAACTTTCTCATCTGCACAATCATCTTACTTGGGGAGCTCTAACAATGAAAGAATACACCCCATGAAGGACTCAGCACATAGCACCCTGTGAAGGACTGAGCACCAGCACCCCAGGAAGAGCTCATCACATAGCTCTATCCCACAAGCTGTCATTAGAATTCGGGTGCTTTCATCAGTATCAACATTCTTTCAGAAAAACGTCACAAATCAAAAAAGTTCACATCTAATGGTTTAGAGGGGTGGCTAATGGGAGGTAGGGTCCTCAGCCTTGGGGATTGCATGCACAGGTTGAGGGTACTCTCCTAAGACCTTTTCCTCAAGGCTCGAACTCTACGACTTTCAGCGTCAGGTCAGAGTCTCGCAGACTTCCTGCCAGGGCTGAGTATTAAACCACCACTTTCAGAACTCATCCCTGAGCAGCTAGCGGTGAGCTAGCAGCATCTGGTTCCATGGAGTTATTTTGCAGCTTATCACATGGATATATTTGCATATGGATTATACATCATACTAGGACACAGGACTTTTACAGAGAAGGAAAAAAATGTGTCAAAATTGGTTCTTACTGCACATATAAACTTTTGGCAATGCTGGGATTTGAACTCACAGCCCACAATGCATAATTTATGAATGGGTCAGTTGTAGAACAAAAGCCTTTGGCAAAATGAGCTTCCAGCCAGTTCTGAGGATATATATATATATATATAATATAAATAAATAGATTGTTAGATATAGGCATAGATATAGATATAGAAAGATAGATATAGACAGATAGATAGATAGATTGATCAATATATAGATAGATAGATAGATGTTTAGTTTGCTATATATATGTGAGAGACAATGTGAGGATATTAAATTATATAAATTATGAATTATTAGTTATTAAATTAGGTCTCCATTTAATGCAATATCATGGTTGAATACTTACTAAAGTATCAATGTAAAATAAGTCAGTATTCTAATTAGGAGAACCAAACCAGGGTGTTAGAATGGAAGACATAATCCAATAATTTTTGTGTGGCATTCTATAAGAGAACCATGAACTAACTGTCAATTAAATTGTAACTTTTATAAATTCCATTAAGCATTACCATGGATAGGAATGATTTTCTTTTCTTTTTTTATTGTTAATAAAATTTTTATTGTGAAGATACCATACAGAGGGGTTACACTTACCAGAGCAAGGTAATGAATACATTACTTACCAAGCATTGTTGCCTCCTCCTTTGTTTCCCCATACCATCCCTGCCCTCCAATCTTCTCTCCCTGCCCAACCTTTCCCCAGCCAAAGTTGTAAAGTTCATCTTTCAACATAACATCTTGTACATCTAATTATTTCAGTGGGTCAACCTCATCCCTAATTAAACAATTTGTTTTTTTCCTTCCCCTCCTCAAATTATACCAATATCAAATACAGTGAAAACAGGGGTTATACTGTGGGGGAGAGACATACAAAGCAACAAAGTTATCATCTTATAAATAAGTTAGAAACAATAGCAAGAAAGAAAAACCACTTGAGTCATTATCTTGGAGTTCATTTTGCCTAACATCAACTTATCTGACCATTTCTGCTTGTCTCAGACATATACTAGTTATTGCAAATAAGGGTAACCATGGGACCTATGTTTCTTTGGGCCTGGCTTACTTCACTTCATATAATAGTTTCCATTTCCTAAAAAAAGGGGGATATGTCATTCTTTTTGGTGTAGGCATAGAATTATATTGTGTATATGTACCACATTTTTTTGATCCATTCATCTACTGAGGGGCATCTAGGTTGGTTCCATATTCATAGTTGTGCTGATAGCTTTAGTATGGTCTTATTTTGGATCATTTGTATAAGTGCACAAAAGTGGGATTGCTAGGTCATATTGGAGCTCTATGTGGAGTGTTTAGAGGAACCTCCATACTACTTTAAAAGTGGTTGAACAAGTATACGCTCCCACTAACAATGCAGTAGGTACCCTTCTGTCCACATCCCCTACAGTATCTGTTGTTATTAGAGTTCTTGATTATAGCCATTCTAACTGGGGCGAGGTGGTATCTCAATGTTGTTTCGATTTGCATTTCTTTTATGGCTAGGGAAGTTGAGCATTTCTTTATATGTCTATTGGCCATCCTTCATTCCACTTCAGAGAAGTTCCTCTATAAGTCTTTATCCCACTTATTTATTGGGCAGTTATTTCTTTGAGGATTTGTTGTTGGGGGATTTAATTTTTTGAGTTCCAGGTATACTTTAGATGAGACTCTTGTCAATTGTATGGCTAGTAAAGGTCTTCTCCCAATCCGTGGTCTTTCTATTGGTCCTTTTTTATTTTTTGTTTTTGTGAACACACTGTACAGAGGTGTTAAATTACATGGGCAGGTTAATGCGTACATTTCTTATCAAGCATTGCAGCCTACTCCTTTGTTTACCCTTCATATCCCTTCCTTTCCTTTTATTATATCATATCACATAAGGTATATTTTATACCTCAAACTGAGGTCAAGGACTTTCGCAGAGAAGGAAAACAATGTGTCAAAATTGGCTTCTTACTACAAAGAATAAATTTTTGGCCATCCTGGGATTTCAACTCACAGACTACCATGCCCAATCCATAAATGGGGTCACAGTCTTAGCAGACCAGACTCTGGCAAACTGAGCTGCCAGGAAGTTCTGAGGACCTATAATCTGAGGACCTATGGGACTAGTATGGCCTGATCATAGGTATGATGATATAGGTTGATAGATATGTAGATTGATATATATATATATATATATGTATATGTATAAATATATATATACGTATATAGAGAGAAAGAGGGACTGTGAGGATATTAAATTATATATATAATTACCAATTATTAGTTATTAAATTATGCTACCATTTAATGAAGCATTAATTAAAAATTAGTCAATATCCTTAATCATATCATGATGCTAGAATCGAAGGTATAAATCCAATAATTATTTTTTTGACATTCTAAAATAGAATCATGGAGCAACTGCACATTTAATTATTACTTTTATAACAGTCCATTAGCATTCACATGAACAAGAATGAGTTTTTCAGGATCTCCCTCCATTTGTGGGTGGCAGACCTAGCATTCAAACTCCAAGCCTGAGTAGTTTAATGTGAATGCAAACCATTGGAATGACACCGTGAAGATTTCAGATTGTTATGATTAAAAAAAGAACAAGAAGAAAAGAAATCAAGGTGTCAATGGTACCTGCCTATAATCCTAGCTCCTTAGGAGGCTGAGATATAAAGAATGCCAATTTGAATTCAGTCAGGGCGGGAAAGTTCATAATACCCTTCTTTCTAAGAGGTCACATGAAAAAGAAAAACCATGAATGGGTCTCAGGCTCAAGGGCAGAGTGCTACACTTGAGCAAAAGGAGCTCATGGACAGAGCCTAGGCTCATAGTACAACCACAGACCTGCCAAAAAAAAAAGAGGAGGCAATAACTCCTTTTTTCTTTGTATGGATGATGAGCATTCAGCAGGTTGCCCATGCCCAGACACCCAAACTGGGCAAGCTGGGACAAGCCCTCAGAGAGTACTAAGTCTGAGCCAGCAACTTGAACAAAGCATCCTTCTCTGCCATTTAAAGAACTGAAGCCTTATGTTCTGGCAGAGGACACCTAGAAGCCAGAAACTGCCTCCAGGGAGACCACAGTTCTAGGCTATAGTTGTTGTCCAAGGTTTTGGCTTCTTATTCTCTATCCCTCTGTATGATATGAGCCTAGTCCTCCGGGGCCTGGTCGCTATCACTCATTTATCATTCCTCATTGCCAAGTCACAGGCTGGTCCCAAATATTGGCAAATATATGAAATAGTCAAAGATTTCTACAATGAAAGAGGTAAGCTAATATACCTCACCCTCATAACTTCCATTAGAAGTGAGCCTTGTGTTGTGTATGTGGCTTAGTGGTAGAGTGCTTACATAGCACACATGCATGAAGCCTTGGATTCTATTCTTCAGTACCACAGAAACAGAAAAAGCCAAAAGTGGCATTGGGGCTTAAGTGGTAGAGTGCTAGCCTTGAGCAAAAGAAGCTCAGGAACATGCCCATACCCTGAGTTCAAGCCCCATGACTGGCAAAAAAAAAGTCAGCGTGGTGATATATATTGTTCTGGGACTCAGAGGAGGGCCGAGATTATAGGTAAAAGGTAGGGTAGAGGACAGGTGCTAGTGGCTCACCCCTATAATCTTAGCTACTTAGGAGGCTAAGACCTGAGGATGACAATTGTAAGCAGGAAAGTCTATATGAGACATTTTTCTCCAATTAAACACCCAAAAAGCCAGAAGTAGAGCTGTGGTTCAAGTAGTAGAGCGCTAACCTTGAGCACAAAGGCTCAGGGATAGAATACCATCCAGGCCATGAATTCAAACCCCAGGAATGGCACACACATGCACACACACACACACAGACATACAACCTCACACACACACACACACACACACACACACACACACACACACACACACACACATATCAAGATAAAGCATTTGCCAGTCAGCCTGCACAAGTTTCATCTCTAGAAACTTAATACTAAAACAAAAAGAGGGAGATTGGAAGGAAAGACTTGCTTCACGAGGTGATATAACCAGTGCCAAAATTCCACAGGTGTTCTAAGATGTGAAAGAGGACAGAGAGCTTCAAGCAGAAAGTCCAGAATGGGCAACGGTCCTGAGGTGTGGTTTAGAGCACGTGGTGTGGGTGGAATGAAGGTTCTGGGGCTTCAAACAAGTCTGGCAGGACATTCAAGGCTGTGTCAAGGTTTGTACTTGAGTCACAGGTAGGGCACAGGTTGGGGTCACAGAATGAGATCCAGGGGAAAGATTAGCTTGTCTTTTCACCATGGACCCCAGCCATTTCCTGTGGCTGGAAGCCTATTTTTTCATAGCTCCTGACCCTCAGGACTCCTTTGCATGGAGGAGTCAGGGCAAATGCAGGGAAGAACACTTACTTAAGAAAAGCTTCTAGGGGCTGGGAAGGTGGCTCAATGGTAGAGCACTTGCTTTGCATGCCTGAGGCTCTGGGTTCGATTCCTCAGCACCACATAAGCAAAAAAGAAAAAAGCTGGAAGTGGCACTGTGGCTCAAGTGGTAGAGCGCTAGCCTTGAGCTGAAGAGCTGAGGGACAGTGCCCAGTCCCAGAGTTCAGGCCCCACAACTGGACCCCCTCCCCAAATAAAGAAAAGTTTCTAGCCTAATACCACTAGTGGCTCAACCCCTGTAATTCCTAGCTACTCAGGAGACTGAGATCAGAGGGAGGAAAGTCACTGAGATTCTTCTTGCCGAAGAACTACCAAAAGCCAGAAATGGCGCTGTGGCTCAAGTAATAGAGTGCCAGCATTGAGGGAAAAAGCTAAGAGACCAAAGTCCAGACCCCTCAATTCAAGCCCCAGTACTGGCACCAAAAAAAAAATAAAGAAATGCTTTCAGGAGCTCCTAGTCCACTGTAGTGAAACTCCAGATCAGCCCGGCACCAGTGGCTCACACCTGTCCTCCTAGCTCCTCAGGAGGCTGAGACCTGAGGATCGCGGTTCAAAGCCAGCCCAGTCCGGAAAGTCTGGGAGACTCTGATCTCCAAGGAACCTCCAGAAAACTGGAAGTGGCGCTGTGGCTCAATTGGTAAGCTGAAGAGCTGGGGGACAGCACCCAGGCCCAGAGTTCAAGCACCATGACCAACACCTGGCCTGCTTGGACCTCACTCTGTGGCAGAGTACTTTCCAGTGGACTCCTGAGGGTTTCCCAATGTCTAGGTGTCCCACCAGTCTTCAGAGCAGCCTCTTTGGAGTTCTTTTCCTACAGAGTAGGCCACAGTATCAAAGGGTCAAGCCTTGGGGCACAGAGCTAATTGGTCAAGTCATCAGAATGGCATCTGTCATGGGTGCAGTATGGATCTGAGAAGTAAATCGATTCTCATACCAGGGTTCTGGGCCAGGAGGTGCAGGAGCTGCAAGATGGCACAGCAGGTAATGCCCATTCACGCAAGTATCACAAAAGTGTGACGGGTGTTGAGTTGGGCTCATGAAAGGATTGTAGGCTCAGGAATCCACAGGTAACTGGCTCTGCTTGTAGCAGTCACTACCCCTGGAGTCCCAGGACTTGAAGCCCTGCGTTCCTCACCAGTGCTCAGGGGCAGATGAAGGTCTGCAATCATGGGCCAACTACAAAGGACAATCCATACTGTCCTTCCCTTGGTCCTATGGCCCCATGCATGAATGGAGGGGCAGGTTCCATGGAACTTACTGCCATGATCCAGACTCCTCAGCCCAAGAAGGACTTAGGGAGAAACAACTTTATCTGCCTTGAGAGTTTACTATGATTATGCCTCAGGACTGCCCACAGTTCTACCTCAGCTCATCATTAACACGTGTTTGTGTGTGTGTGTGTGTGTGTGTGTGTGTGTGTGTGTGTGTGTGTGTGTGTGTGTGTGTGCGCATGTGTGCGTGCACGTATTGGTACAGGGGTTTGAACTCAGGGCCCGGGCTCTGTCCCTGAGTTTTTTCATTGAGGGCTAGCACTCTACCACTTGAGCCACAGCTTTTCTTCCAGCTTTCTGTGGTTATTTGCAGAAGAGAGTCTCACAGATTTTTCTAGCTGGGCTGCCACTGAATGGCAATCCTCAGATCTCAGCCTCTGAGGAGATAGGAATATGAGAGAATGAGCTATTATTATCTAACTGGCCACACTTTCCTTCTTGGATAAAACAAAGTTCCTCTCTGTCCCATCTGAGCACCCATGTATATCTACCCCTCCAACCCAGGCTTCAGACAAAACACACCCTCCTCTGAGGACAAAGAAATGGGATCAGGTTTGTGCTTTATGTTCTCCACACAGTCTGGGGCTTCTAGGAGCTGATGTAGAGCTCAGAGATCTAGGCCAGGGCAAGTAGACAGCTGTTAGAACAGAAGAGCATATGAAAAGACATCCTTGCAGTTGGGTGCCAGTGGCTCATGCCTATAATCCTAGCTACTCAAGGATCAATCAAGATTCAAAGCTAGCCTGGGTAGACTCTTATCTCCAATGAATCATCAAAAAGCTGGGAAGCCAAGCTACCCTAGTTCACATGGTACAGCACCAACCTTGTGCAAACAAGCTAAAGGATAGCACCTAGACTCTGAGCTCAAGCCCCGGTAAACACACACACACAAACACACACACACATACGCGAACACACACACACACACACACACACACACACACACACACACACACACTAACACCTTTAGCAGGTGCCAATGTCTCATACCAGCTATCCAGTACTCACTAGGCTGAGCTCATAGGATGGCAGCTTGAAGCCAGTCCAGGCAAGAAAGTCCGTGAGACTCTTCTCTCCACTAAACTACTAAAAAAGATGAAAGGTGAGCTGTCATTCAAGTGATAGGGTGTTAGCTCAGGGACAGTGCCTAGGCCCTGAGTTCCAGCTCTGAGATTTTTTTTTGGGGGGGGGGGTCCGGTCATGGGGCCTGAACTCTGGGTCTGGGCACTGTCCCTCAGCTCTTCAGCTCAAGGCTAGCACTCTACCACTTGAGACACAGCGCCACTTCCGGCTTTTTCTTTTTTGCTTATGTGGTGCTGAGGAATTGAGCCCAGGGCCTCAGCCATGCAAGGCAAGCACTCTACCACTGAGCCACCTTCCCAGCCCTCTGAGATTTTTTTTAAAATAAACACCATTTGCCATCCCCAACCCCATAGGCCATAAATACAGATTTTGGTCATCCTAGAACTCATTTCCATTCCTGCCACTTCCACAGCACTGCCACAAGTAGCCAGTGTGTGGCTAACACTGCGTTAAGAATTGAACTTACACAAGGGGGACATAACCAGGTCAAGGATCATGCCCCAGAACATTGAGGTACTGGCCATACCAGTCTCTCACCCCCTCTACCCTCACCCTGGAATCTAGTCTGTGCCTCTGTATTATGGTTATCTGGAATTCTGTAGAAGGACCTGAGAGGCCCAGCTGGGTGGGGGGGGGGGGAGATAGACTTTCCTGCGATAAGTTACATTTACAGTTCCTAGACACCAATGGATACTTCCAACACAACATGGCTCACCTTCCATGTAGCCCCAGATCCTCCTTGTTTGGGCAGCCTTCAGTCAGATATCAGGCTGAAGTTGGCCAGAGCCATTGGCAACCACCCTTCCCCCACTCCATTGCCAGCCTGCTAGGATGGACATGCATCCAGAGGCCCAGCTGAGGAAAAGGAAAGAACATGGCATGACTGAGCCCCTCTCCTCCAGGGACAGGGGAGAACCTATGCCAGCTGGCCCTGCTGACCCAGAATCCTCTAGAGGCGGCCAAAGTTATGGACAGCCAGACTTGAGCACCAACAAAAAGCTAGAATATACAGGTCTCTGGCAATTTAGGACTCATTGTAGACCCACATAGGGGACTAAAGGCAGGGTGCCATGGAGGAGGGGCTCCCTCTGAAGTCAGGAAGAGGCAGACAGGTGCCCAGGAAGGGGTCAGAGAAAGATGAGGGAAAAATACATACACACACACACACACACACACACACACACACACACACGCACACACGCACGCACGCACACACACACACACACACACACACACAAACACACACACACACACAGGGGTAGCCCAATGCATTAGCAGTCCCTGAGCACTTGAACATCCCAACCCCCGAGAAGATAGCATTACCATCCTCAGACCAACTGTAGACAAAACTCAGAGGCTCTCACACATCTGGAATGGCTCATAACTCAGCATGGTGTTTCCTACTGTACACACTGCTATGCAGAAAATTCAGCTACCTGATTTTTGGTTGTTGGTCATGGGGTTTGAACATTGGACCTTCACACAGTCCTTTAGCTCTTCAGCTGAAGGTGCGCGCTCTACCGCTGGATCCATAACACCACTTCCAGTTATCTGGTGGTTCAAAGCCAGCCTCGCAATCCTCAGATCTCAGTCTCCTGAGTAGCTAGGATTACATTTGTGAGCCACTGGCAGCACCCAGCTTCAGTTACCTTCTTATACCCAGGGGAAACCCAACTTGTCAGGCTACAAATCACATGCAATCCTTCACTTCAGACTTTGACACCAGCAGTCAAACCATACTTCCATGGATGGAGAGAATAAAATTGACACTACCTTCCCACCCCTGCTCACATTCACCCCAATCCCTGCCTAAGACAGGCTACGACCTCCGGAGTTCTTGGTAAGGCAACGCCCACCCTGCTGTGGTATCACACTCGGGCAAACCTGGGGAGAACTTAGAAATTTCTGTACATTGAGGCCAGCACCTGGTCTCCCAACCACAGCACACCCACTCCTTCACCATCTCTTCTAGGCAAGGGGTGTCATTCCGCGTTTTTTTTTTGTTGTTGTTGTTTAGGGGCTTGAACTCAGGGCTTGTATACTGTCTCTGATGATTATTTTAGCTCAAGGCCAGTGCTCTACCATTTGAGCCATGGAACCACTTCCAGATGGAGATTGGAGATGAGACTCTAATGGTACTTTCTTGCCTGGGCTGGGAAACAGGATCCTCTGGATCTCAGCCTCCCAAATAGCCAGGATGACAGGTGTGAGACACCAGCCCAGGGCTTATGGTGTCTCATTCTTTAGAATTTCCTCCTAGTCCTCCTCTAGACACTACCACCTAGATACTCCTCTACCGCCCTCAGAGACAGCAAATCGAGCTTGCAATCTGGGTAGGGCCAAGGGCATTAAAGGGTCCCCTCCACATCTCTAACCCTCTCTAAGCTCCCATCTGCCTCCTGTGGATGGCCTGGTCATCCGGAGCTTATCAGACCCACTAGGACTTCTGGGGCCTGCCTGTATCCCCCTGCCCCACCCAACAGGTACCTGAGTATTTCTTGGGCCAGCTGCTTCATGTTCAGGTGGAAGATGTTGGGTGGGTGGCTGTTAACCAGGTCCAGGTGTTCAGGGCAGAAGGAGTGTCCAGTTCCCCTCTGTCAAAGAAGGAGACACAATGCATGGATGGATCTACTAAGAACTACAGGGCATAGCCATCCACCCATCACCAAGGTCCCTTTGAGTGCTGTTTTATGTTGACCATCCTGGTGTTTGACCTCGGGGCCTGAGCGCTGTGTTGGAGCTTCTTTTGCTAGAGGCGAGTGCTCTTCCACCTGAGCCAAGGTGCCACTTCCAGCTGTTTTCGTGTATGTGGGACCTAGGAATTGAATCAAGGGTTTCCTGTGCGCTAGAGAGCCCAATACTGCTAAGACACAATCCCTACCTTGGATAGCTGTTTTTCTGTGACCTCTTGGGCCTGTCTCGGGACAGTCTTGCACATCTGTACCGAGTTTCTCAGCAGCAGCCATGGCTGGAAATGATCATGCTCAGCTTTGTTGTCCTTTATCTACAGCATCTTTGCACTCTGTGCTTCCTGTCTGATCCTCCTTGTTAAGTAAGATCCCCTTTCAAGTCCTGCTTCTATGAAGCTCTCTCAAATTGCCCTGGCAGAGAGGGATCTTCACTCTGCAGGCTGCCGGCCTTGTCACGCTCTGCCTTCTGGCCGGTGTGGATTGAGAGCCCATGAAGGAGAAGGCCTGGCTTCCACCACCCACTTTTTGAAGGCTCTCATACACTACCCTGGGACCGGTGCTGTACCACACTCCATGAGAGGGCACTCGAGGCTCAGGCAGTAGGGACAACAAGATAAGGTCATTTTTTGTGTGGGCTTGAACTCAGGATCTGGGAGCTCTCTCTCTGAGTTTTAGTGCTCAAGCCTGTTGCTCTACCACTTGAGCCACAGCTCCACTTCTGGCTTCTTGGTGCTTCCATGAAGAGAAGAGTCTCTCTGGTTTTCCAGCTTATGACTGACTTTGATCTTTGATCCTCAGATCTCTGCCTCCCAAGTCGCTAGGATGTGAGGTTTGAGCCTGAGCCAGAAGTGACAGGCACCAGAGCCTTTCTTTTTAGCTTCTGTTTATCTCGTGTCAACTACCAAGTTAAAATAGTCAGTTTCAGGGGTTCAAGTTTGTCTCCTAGATCAGTTAATCCAAGGAGATAAAGTGTGAAAAGGCTACTTTGAATTGAATTGGCCTAGGTGAGTGTGTGTGTGTGTGTGTGTGTGTGTGTGTGTGTGTGTGTGTGTGTGAGAGAGAGAGAGAGAGAGAGAGAGAGAGAGAGAGAGAGAGAGAGAGAGAGAGAGAGAGAGAGAGAGAGAGAGAGAAAGAGAGAGAGAGAGAGAGAGAGCGAGAGTATGAGTTTCAGGGATACATATCCCCATCTCTGCGGTGCCTCATCTTCTCAGTGGTGAGTCCATCCTGGATGCCCACCACAAGGAAGGTGGGTAGGGAGGGTATGTAAGGTCACATCAAGTGCAATGATCTGAATTCTATCCTGCAACTGAAGCCTGGAAAGATAATGGAGAGAAGGAGATTTAGAGATTTAGAGGAACATCAAAGGAAGCCCCTTATCTTTGGCTACAAGTACCAGAGAGAAAACTGAATCCATCCTTTTTGGTAGTAATATAGCAGGTGCCCACTATTCATTTGTTTTATTATTTGTTTTTGTGAGTCCTAGGTCTTGGATTCAGGGCCTGGGTGTCATCTCTGAGCTTCTTTTTCTCAAGGCTGAGGCTCTACCTCTTGATCCACAGCACCACATCTGGCTTTTGTGTGTATGGGGGAGGAGGTTTTTTATGGGAGATAAGAATCTCACAGACTCTCCTGCACGGGCTTGTTCTGAGTCACAACCATCAGACCTCAGCCTCCCAAATAACCAGGATGACAGATGGGAGCCACCAGCACCTGACTGCCACCATCCATTTATAATCCCCTAGGGCCAGTTCTGTGCCACCCACAATGCACCCCTCTTGTGGGGAGTGGGAACACGACATGGCTGGATCTTATACTTCAACAGCCTACCTACCTGTGAGCATTGTTCCGGGTCAATCTGATGGCAGCTTCCTCCTTATTGACAGCAATGACTTGGCTCTGCCACAAGAACAAATGTCCCCTAAGAGGTGTCAAGACTAGGGTCTTTCCTCTGTATACTGCCCCTCCACCCCGAAACAACACACTCCAGCAAAGCGAAGTAGACATAGATTGTATTCATTTTCTTATAATCAGGGTCTGGCGAGATAAGTGGAAGTGAGGATCAGAAGCCTGGTATCGTGCTGGTTGGGAGGACAACACAATGCCTCCTTATCCACTTTCCTTTCACTGTCTTAGCAGAGGGTAGTGGGGAAGGACTCATGGGAGGGATGGACGATGAATATCCGACGCAGTCTAACCCTGAGACAGAGGGGCTTACCTCAGGGAGCTAGTTCAATAGGCTGAGAGAGACAGCTCCTGACCCACAGCCCACCTCCAGAATGGGAGGGCCACCTTGAGTCCCAGCAACATGGGGACCTTGGGCCACCTCTTCCAGCACCCATTCAACCAGTTCCTGTGTGAGAGAGATAGGTATGGAGAGAGACAGAGACAGAGAGAGAGAGAGAGAGAGAGAGAGAGAGAGAGAGAGAGAGAGAGAGAGACAGAGACAGAGACAGAGACAGAGACAGAGACAGAGAATGTGAGAGAGAAAGAAAAAAGAAGGAAAGAAAGAAAGAAAGAAAGAAAGAAAGAAAGAAAGAAAGAAAGAAAGAAAGAAAGAAAGAAAGAAAGAAAGAAAGAAAGAAAGGAAGGAAGAAAGAAAGAAAGAAAGAAAGAAAGGAAGGAAGGAAGGAAGGAAGGAAGGAAGGAAGGAAGGAAGGAAGGAAGGAAAGAAGGAAGGAAGGAAGAAAGGAAGAAAGGAAGGAAGAAAGAAAGAAAGGAACAAATAAAGAAAGAAAGAAAATCCTAATTACACTTTAGCTGGGTGTCAGTGGCACAGGACTATAATGTTAAATACACAGGAGGCTGAGATATGAGGATCATGGTTCATAGCCAGCCCAAGCAGGAATGCCTGTGAGACTCTTATCTCCAAAGAACCACGGAGAAAATTGGATGTGATGCTGTGGCTCAAGTGGTAAAGCGCTAGCCTTGATCTGAGGAGCTCGGGGACAGTGCCCAGGTCCAGAGTTCAAGCCTCACAACTGACAAGAAGTGGACTTGCCACTACAAGAAGTGGACTGAATAACACCCACTGTCCTAGGGAACATGGCAGAGAAGTCAGGCCAAGCTTGCTGTCAGCTGGGGGTCATGAGTAGGTCACCTACCGTCTTCATGCCTTGTTTTCCCCAACTGCAAAACTGAGCACAGTGAAGGATCCCCTTCCTCATAGGGATAGGGTAAGGATGAAAGAGAGCCATGTTTTGTTTCATAATCCCGTACCTGTTGCACAATAAATAACAGGCCCCATCTGAGCGCTTTCTGAGTATCTTCCTGTCATATGCTCACAGAATTGCCAAGAACCATATCTGACAGCCTCTCCCTCTATGACTGCCTCTGCCCCAGAGATCCCCCTGTATTGAATCCTTGTTTCCTCACAACTGTCTCAGGAAGAGACTGAGGACCAATGGTCGAGGCCCAACCCAGAGCTTCACCTTAAGTCAAGAATTGGATGCCATGGACTTAGAGTTTGGGACAATCCATCTAAACCAATGACTGCACGTGGCGCTACATGTCTAGCATTCCAACTAAAGAAGACCAGGCCTGCTGGCGCATGCCTGTCACGGATAGGAGGGCTGCGATCCAGCCCAGCCTGAGCATATATTATCTATCTCGGAAATGCCCAAGACAGAAAGGTTTAGTTCACATGGTAGAAGACCTGACTGGCAAGCCTAAGGCCTTGAGTACAAACCGTAATATACCAAAAAGAATCAGAGGCCTTATGCCAGAGGCTCATGCATGTAATTCTAGCTACTCAGGATACTGAAATCTGAAGATCACCAGTCAAGATTTAAAATAGGGTTGGCCTGACCCATGAGACGTCATTATGAGAAGACCCAGACTCTGACCCATACCAGTGCACTCCATACTAACAGGGCTTACATCCTTACTAAGAGCTGGCTATGCTGTCTGTCCCCCTGGGAGTCACCCCCTGTGGGCCCCACCCCCAGGTCCTCCTAAGCTCTCTCTGCCACCAACCAGGCCTAAGGGAGTAGACATCTCCAGGGCACACAGATCCTTTGATCTTATAATTTAATGGTGCTGAGACCTTTCTAAACCTCTGCCACAAAGCCCATGCATCCCCCAAAGATAGCAGTTATAAGGTACCAAAGGGTCCAGCACTCCGTGTTACAACCCACTTCTACACACACACACACACACACACACACACACACACACACACACACACACACACACACAAACACACACATACACACAAAGCCGTCACGGGTAGCTCATGTCTGTCATCCTAGCTACTCAGGAGGCTGATATCTGAGGATCACAGTTCAAAGCATGCCCATGCAGGAAAGTCTGTGAGGCTCCTATCTACAGTGAACCACCAAATAGCCAGAGGTGGAGCTGTGGCTCAAGTGTCAGAGCACTAGTATTGAGCACAATAGCTCAGGAACAGCCCCTAGGCCCTGAGTTCAAGGCCCAGTTCTTCTACCTCCAAACACAGACACACACACCCACAGACACACACACACACACAGACACACACACACACACACACACACACGCACGGACAGCCCAAGTCTTCAGCAGTCTCTGAGAAGAGAACCATGACCTCCCTCCATTAGGATCACATCCCACCCCCGAGAAGGTGGCACTCCCGACTTCAGACCCACTGTAGACAAAACATTGAGCTTCGGGACTGGGAAGGTGGCTCAGTGGTAGAGCACTTGCCTTGCAAGCCTGAGGCCCTGAGTTCGATTCCTCAGCACCACATAAGCAAAAAGAAAAAAGCCGGAAGTGGCGCTGTGGCTCAAGCGGTAGAGCACTAGCCTTGAGCTGAAGAGCTGAGGGACAGCGCCCAGGCCCAGAGTTCAGGCCCCACGACCAGACCCAAAAAAAATTAAAAATAAATAAATAAATAAATAAAACATTGAGCTTCTCACATACCTGGAATGTCTCATATCCCAGCATGGCATTTCCTACTGTACACACTGCTATGCTTTATTTTGTTGTTGGTCATGGTGTTTGAACTCTGGGAGAGGGCACTGTCCCTCAGTTCTTCAGCTGAAGGTGAGCACTCTCCCTCTTGAGCCACAGCGCCACTTCCTATTCGCTGGTGGTCCACTGGACATCAAGTCTCACAAAACGTTTCTGCCCAAGTTGGCTTTAAACATTGATCCTCAGATCTCAGTTCCTCAGCCGGCCAAAGAAACTTTTCCATGCCTTTCATCCTATCTCCTCAGCAGACTTAAATCTGAGGACTGCATTTGGATGCACCTTTCTCAGCAAAGTCCATGAGAACTCTTTATCTCCAATTAACCACCACAAAAAGCTGGAAGTGGAGCTGTGGCTCAAATGGCAGAGTGCTACCTTTAAGCATCAAAGAAAAGGGATAGGACCCAGTCTCCAGTTTCAAGGTTTTTCTAGCAAAGACCCACCCTAGAAAAGGAAGCAGATGGGCACACCGGAGCTCAAAGCTCACACGTAATACACAAGACTCCCAGAACAGACCCAATCCTGCTCTGATTCTCTAGATTCTATGTCCTACATCATGGCAGTCTTAGATGGGACTGACCATGCACCGTTAGGACGTTCAAGTACAAACTCATACTGAGGATCCCTGAAATTATCAGAGACTCAGGATCTCTCACTGTCCTGCATTGACACTGGGCAGTGAGGTGAGGCCTAGTTATCCAACCACAGGATGTGGGAATGAAAGGATTTCACAGCCAAGGGAATAAGACTGGAGGGCTCTACGTCCCTCTCTCTCGGGAAGGAGAAAAGGGCTGATCCATCCCAGCAATGTTCTTGGGTTGTGTATATTCTCAAAAATAACCCTTCTCAGAGCCCAGGGCCTCCGGTTTTCTCACCAGCCTCTACCCAAGCCTGCCCCACATTCAGTTGGCCCTCTCTGAATCCCAGATCTGCCATCTAGACTAAAGGCTGAGCCAGAAGAGAGACCCACCTTTGCCTGTGAGAATGGCAGACAAGAGGTCCTAGTGTGCCCCCTAGAAGAAGTCTTGGGGCTACATGGGTCCCGATGCCGCCCTCATTCCCTGTCTGTCCTGTGTCAGTGGCACACTTACCTCTGTCTCTGGTGGAGGAATGAACACCGGGAGTGTTGTAAAGACTAACTCGGAAATCCTTACCCAAAAGACCACCAGAGACGGTCACCAATGTAACAGCAAAGGAGTCTTTATTGGAAGCTTGAGCTTGGTCCCCCCAGTGTACATGGCAGCAGCCCATGATGCTGAGAGGCCCTGAGTCCATGGATATCACACTTTTTATAAATTTTTTAGGGAAGGTAGGGCTTTGCGTACATCATAATTTCTTGTAACAAATCACTACAAACCCCAGGAAAATCACAAAACAACTCTATAGTATGATTGGCACACTACAAACTGGGAAAGGACCAGAAACAAGTTGTTGGTTAGATCAAGGGGGCCGACGTTCTTTAAACTGGTTGGCTTGCACCACAGGGGATTCTCAAGAGGATAGATGCTAAACTGCAGAGTTCCTTTTTTAAACAAACACCACCTGTGGCCTGCCTGCAGGGTCACCAAGCACTCCAGCACCTGCCTGCCTAGTTTTCCCAAGGATTGTTAATATTCCTAGTCCCCTGGGAATTGCTTCTTCTGTTCATTCCCAGGTCGGTTTCATGGTCAGCTGCATAACTCATACCTCATAAGACGCTCCCTAGCTCAAGATGAACTCACCCAGACCTCAGTCTTCTCAGTGTCACCTTCAGATTGATCCCAGGAATGTCCAAGTCCCCAAAGATGTACTGCACAGGCATCCTGTGGCAGATGACAGCCAGATGGTCAATGGTGAACCCAAGGTGCCAGGACTTTTAATAGCCATGTGGCAGGGTCGAAGGCTCTATCACTGATGGTCAAGGTTGTCAGGCGAGGTCATGGTTCCAATGTCCTGACACACTTGACCTGTGATCATCCTCCCTCTTCATCTTCCTTGCCCCACCCCTCCGCCTTGACACTCCCTCACCCCAAAACCTCCATAGATATTGGAACAGAAAATAAACTTGTTGGGACTGGGGGTGTTTGAAACCTGGTGACACACCCTGAGCCCTAGGGTCTACCCGAGGCTGCTTCCCTCTGCAGTCGGTGACCACAAAGCTCCTGGATGTCATAAAGTATCTGGGGAGTTATTGGCTTGGTCCTACATACTGTGTTTAAGCTCTGAAACTGTCCCCACAGAGATTGTGAATGGTTGGCTCCCTTGATCCAGGGACTCCAAACCAAGGCTTGCATGCTCCCTTCTTCCCTTCCTTTTTTCTTTTTCTCTCACCATCCTTCTCTCGCTTTCCTTTCTTTCTCTGACTCCTGGGCCTTGAACTCAGAGCCTGGGTGCTGTCCCTGGGACTTTGTACTCCACGCCAATGGACTAAGGCTTGACCCACACATCCACTTCTGGCATTTTCTTTTGGGTAGTTAGTTGGAGATAAGAGTCTTACAGGCTTTCCTGCCCAGAACTTAAGCCTCGATCCTCCCATCTCAGCCTCCTATGTAGCTAGGGTTACAGGCATAAAGCACAGGCATCCAGCTCAAACCAAGGTTTCTTCATGTGTTGTGGAACCAGCACTGGAAATTTTCATTATCTATGACTCCCCCCGTCCCCCAGAGCCTGGCGCACACTGTAACTCTTTGTTGGATAAATAAATAAGCATCTGTCTATGACAATACTACACAAAAGTCCCACCTGATTCTGGTAAGCATCTTGGGTGGGCAAAACCTGATGTAGCTCTCCCACAGTTCTCCCTGCTCCCTCTTCCTGCTCTTCTGGTGCCACCGCACTTAACTCTTTTGGCTCTGAGGAAGTGAGCCATGATGTACTCGCTGGATTCTGAGGCCTCTGGGATGCTTATCTTTTCAAAGATCTCTGTCCAGCGGCTGACCAGCTTTGTGGCACTCAATTCCCCACTCAGGTGTGAACAAGGTTGATGTGAGCTGAACGCCTGGCTCAAGGGGCATACTCTCCACCCACTGGGGCCAGACAGGATGGTCCACCATATCTGGCCCCCAAGTTTCATGTTGCAGAGTAAGAATCCTTGAGGCATCCCAGGTATCTGAATCCCAGAGTCCAGTACAGATGCTAGGAATTGTCTCTGCTCACAGCTGGCAGGCTGGGGATGGCGAGGTCACAATCTCTGCTCCCCATGACATTCTTGACTGTGGTGGCCACCCTAGAGATAGCCGGAGGCTAATCAGTAACTGCTGAAGAAAGGCAGTCAGGGCACGACATTCATAGCAGGAGATCATCTGGCTAGGGAACTCTGCCTATGCTGCTTTGAACATCATTGTTTGGCAGCTGAAATGGTCTGTCTAATTTGACCCATAATCCCAGGTGTTAGTGGAAATTGCCAACTTCAAGAAAAAACCTTGGAAAAGATGGCATTTAACTTGTCCCAATCAAAATTAAAGGGATCCAAAGTCAGTGGACCCTTTTCCTTCCAGAGAGCCTACAGCAGGTTACAGAAACTGGCATTCAGAGAGCCCTAGCTAACTGCCATGTCCTGATACTGAGCAGGCTCCAGCAGAGAGAACACACTTGCCTACCACTGCCCAGCTGGAAACGGCCCCGCCGGGACACAGATTGGAATCTGCAGGACTCCAGGGAGAACTGCACAACAGTGCACTGACCCTGAAGGGAATCCACGCACCAGTGGGGGCGTGGAGCCCCCTGCCCAGATGCCCACAGACACCATCAATGCCCTGGGTAAGGTTCCCCTCTCATCCTTTGTCATAGTGAGCCATCTGCCATATCACACCGTTCACCACTTCCCAGACCCTCTTAGCTTCACAGCCCCTTTCCTCCTCCCCCGCATCTCATTCCCTAATTATATTTGGCAGACACATTCCCAAGACTTGAATTAGCTTCAACTGTTCACACGAGAGCAGAGTTTCTGGGTGGAAGAGTTCAGCTGTGGTCACACTCATGAGCATTCTGGCTGAAGACAGAAGGACAAGTATCCACTCTGGTCTGTGCTCCCACAGGCCTCTTAGTGGAGACCTACACAGGCCCAGCAGCTACAGTTGGCTACAGGAAAGGAGAAGAGGGAGGTGGAAGGAACTGGAAAGGGAAGCTACTGAAACCTTCTCCAAATATGTAGTGAAATGATGAAGGAGAAAACAGAAATTGTGGCTGGGCTTGTACTGGGCATTCATGAAAAAAGAACAACAAATACACACATACACACAAATAAAATGCTTTGGCTCTTTTTAGAGATGGTGAGTTAAATATATTTTCATTGTTCTCATCTCCCTACTCTCCCAACACACAAACACACACACACACACACACACACACACACACACACACACACACACACACACACACACACACACACACACAAATCCAAACCGGTGACAGAAGACTCATCCATGAAGCACTTGCAATGTACCACCTGATCATTCTCCTTCTGAGCACAGTAAGGCTGTACAAGGAGAAATATGATTCTCTCTCTCTCTCTCTCTCTCTCTCTCTCTCTCTCTGTCTCTCTCTCTCTCTCTCTCTCTCTCTCTCTCTCTCTCTCTCTCTCTCTTTCTCTCTCTCTCTCTCTCTCTCTCTCTCTCTCTCTCTCTCTCTCTCTCTCTCTCTCTCTCTCTCTCTCTCTCTCTCTCTCTCTCTCTCTCTCTTTCTCGCACACACAGACTCAGAGCATTGTCTCTCCCGAGTTAGTTGGTTCCTCATCAGGGAAATGTACAAGCTTGAGCATGGGGGTTCCCTGGTTAGAACCAGGGGATCCTACCAAGGGGAACATTTCTCTAATAACACAGAACCACCCTGCCTCTCCCTTTCTCCAGGGACAGACCCTTCCCATTGAGAACAACCAGCCTTGAGTCCCCATTCACTAAAACCCTATGCTAGGACTCTGGGTGAAGGAGTCCTGAGACAGGTGGCTCCTCAGATCCAGGAGAGAAAACAAAGAAGGGGGTCCCCTGATACCTCTAGAGGGGTGTCTGACCTGGGGTGGGGGCATGGTTGGGGAATTTGATGGGTTCCTAAAGGCTATATACATGAATGGACTCCCTACTTCCAGCCTAGATGCTTCTGGGTGACTTGGTGGATTCTTGAGGAGGACGAGGAGACCAGATGGACCAGGAGCACTAGCAGAGCTGGCAGAGCTGGAAAATGTAATTACCCTGGGAAAACTGTTAACAGCTGGGGTGGGGGGGACAGGACAGGTGTATGTTTGTCGGAGGAACACACTTCCCAAATATTCATCTCCTATCTGACCCCCAGTGCCCTCAACTCCCTACTTGGCTCTTCTGGGACCTCCTCAGGTGAAAGTGTGACTGAGAACAGAGGTCAGACAAGGGCTCCCACAGCAATAAGGGGGCCTATCTTCTGCATCCAACACCCTCCACCCCCAGAAAAAAAGGAAAAGACCTGAGAGGTGCTGCTACCCACCTCTGACTAAAGCCATCAGGTTCCCACCAGGGAGAGGAAGGGTGCAGATATGCAGCTGTGTGGCTCCCATTGCTCTAGGCCAGGGGCTCTGTGGTGTCCCCTCCTCACCCATTTCTTCATCTCCCCTTGTCCTGGGGACACTGGCCACTAGGGATGGGGGTGGGATCCTAGTGTCGACACCCCCACCCCAGCAACTCGGTCTCATATGGCAGAGCCAGGGAAGACTGTGGGGCACGAGGGAGGTGCGGGTGGGACAGGAGAGGGGAGGTGGGAGGCACAGGTCTGGGTCCACTGGGGGGGGGTGACAGGGAGTCACGAGGTACAAGTGTCACGGGGTGTGGGGCCCAAGTGGCAGCCACTTATGTGTGCTGCTGGAGAGAAGCTGTAGGCAGTGGCTCCTGGTGCTTGCAGGCCCTGGAGTCTGAGGACTTGGGGCCGGGATCAAGTCAGGGCCGCAAGCAGGTTAGGGCTGCACCATTTCTGCCAGGCAACTGAGGGAGGCACCAAGGATCCGAGCTGGCAGCACCATGTGTGAAATGTGCCCCTGCTGGGAGAGGGTGGGGCCTCTGAGGGTGCCTGGCAAGGCTGTGAGCTTCTTCTGCTCCTCCTCCTCAGCTGCTGCTGCTGCCTGTTCCTCAGCAGCCTCTGCCACCACCTCAGCGGCCTCCTCCCCAGGAGCCACTGCTTCCACCACCACCCCCGCCTCAGCAGCTGCTGTCTCCATTGCTGCACCTCAGCCACCACTGCCTTGCTCCCTCCGCTTTTTCCCTTTGAAAACAAATTATTCTTTGTGATAAGCATAATATGAGCCTCTTCCCTGGCCACCAATGGGACATTAGATGTCCCTTGAATTTAGGCCGCCTCCTGGCAGCCTCTGCCCTACCCTGACTGCAATCGCAGCACTGACTGAGCCCTGAACCTTTCAGGCCATGGAATCTTCCAGGCCATGGCAATTGCAGCCTCTCCTCAGCATAGCATTCCCCACCAACTCCAGTTCCTTCCCCAGGGGAAACTAATCTCCCCTCAGCCCAACCGCTGGAGGACACTCTCCTCCATCCCCCTCCACTCCACAAACTAAGCTGGTGCATGGTGACCCTCGCGTGTGTGTGTGTGTGTGTGTGTGTGTGTGTGTGTATGTGTGTGTGTGTTTGTGATTGTGTTTGTGTGTGTGTGATTGTTGGGTATAACTACCACTCAAGGACTCAGAAGATAGCACCCTTTGAAATGACTCAGTACACATCACACTTCGAAAAACATCACAAAGCACCCTGTGTAAAGGACTCAGCACAGAGTTAACTTTGAAGGATTCAGCAGATAGTACCCTGTGTAGAGTACTCAGCACACAGCACTTTTTGAAGTAGGGAGACCATAGCACTTACTGTAAAGGACTCAGTGCATGACATGTTTTGAAAAACTCAGCATGTAGCACTCTTTCCCAGGTACTCATTACATAACACCCTGGTTTAGGACTCCACACAGAGCACCCATTGGAGGGCTGAGTACGTAGCACACTGTGTAAAACACTCAGTGCACAGCACGCTTTGAAAAACTCAGCATAAAGCACAATTTTGAAGGACTCAGCACAATCACATTGTGGAAGGTCTCAGCACACAGCACCATTTGAAGGACAGTAAAGAGCACCGTGTGTAAAGGACTCGGCACACAGCACTCGAAAAACTCATCTCATCCCTCTCTTCCCAAGAGTACAGCACATAGCAGCACCCTTCGGGATGAATTAGCACACCACACTTTTTGAAGGACTCAGCATACAGTACATTGTGTAATGAACTCTTCACACAGTACCCTTTGGAAAACCCAGAATAGCCCAACCTTCTTAGGGACTCAGCACATAGCACCCTTTGTGATGACTCAGCAAAGAGCACCTTTTTGAGGACTCAACACAAAACCCCCATGTGGGAAGGACCCAGAAAACAGCACCCCGTGAAGGAATCAGCACATAGCTGTATGTCACAAGTTCAGCTGTCATTAGAATTACAGTGCTTTCTTCAGTATCATAATTCTTCAGAAACACTTCACAAATCCTACTAGTTCACATTTAGCTAACCTGTCTTTTATGGAGGAGGGTCAGCTGGGGGTCTTGAACTCAAAGCTTGGGGGCCCTGACTCTGAGCTCTTTGTTCAATGCTAAAGCTCTACCATTTTGAGACACAGCTCCAATTTTGTTTTGTTGGGGTTGTTTTTGACAGACCTTACAGTAATCAGAAAAGCCAAGTAGGGGTGTCCGTGGGCAAAGGCTCAGCTTGGCCTGGAGCTGACCTCTCCCTTCCTTGTGCCCCTCAGAGCCGGGCGTCTTGGAGCTCTCTTGGCCTAGGGTGGAAGAGACCTGCTCTGGCATCAGCACTCAAGGTGAGAAAAAATCAGCTTTGCCCTTGTCACTTTCCCAAATTGAACTGTAGAGGACGATGGCAGGGGGTTGGGGGGGGGGTAAGGGGGACGATGTCCCATGTCTGGCCACCAGGGGGCAGGAGTTTCCCACCATAGGGATTGTACTTGTGAGTTGTGTTGACTCTTGCTTCCCTGGGGCCCCCATCATGCTTCAAAGCCACCCTGGACAGGAAAGTCCTTGAGAGTCTTACCTACATTTAACCATAGAAAAGCGAGTGGGGCTGTGGCTTAAGTGGCAGAGCGCTAGGCTTGAGCAAGAAAACTCAGGGATATAGTGTAGGCCCTGAGTTCCCTCTCTCTGTCCCTCTCTGTCTCTCTCTGTCTCTGTCTCTGTCTCTCTCTCTGTCTCTCTGTCTCTCTGTCTCTCTGTCTCTCTGTCTCTCTCTGTCTCTCTGTCTCTCTCTCTCTCTCTCTCTCTCTCTCTCTCTCTCACACACACACACACACACACACACACAACACGTGCATGCAAAATCAAAGATTTCTACACAGCAATCTTTAGGTATTCTCTACCTTTTCCTCACTAAGCCTGGTGCTTGTTGGCCTAAGAGTTTGATGCATACACCACCACCTGGCATCTTTGATTTTAGGGAACAGAATGGATGAATGAATAGAAGGTCAGCCTTCCCCCATCCCAGCTCCTTGGTTGGGTCAAGGTCTATCCAGGCCCTTTGGGGCTCCTTTTACAGACTGGCCAAGAAGCCTTCAAATGGTATCACATGCTGGGCACTTGTAGCTCATTCCTGTCATCCAAGCTACTCAGGAAGCTGAGATCTGGAGCATTATGGTTCCAAGCCAGCATGGGAAGGAAAGTGTGTGAAACTCTTATCCTCGATAAACCATCAGAAACAACAAGTAGCCCTGTGGCTCAAGTGATGAGTGCCAGCCTCAAGAAAAAGAGCTCAGGGACAATGCTCACAGCCAACAATAAGGAGAGGTATTGCATGTTGGCTTTGGGATTAGCATGGGCCAAATGTAATTGGAATTTTCAAGTGCTCCAAGACACAGCAGTACCTCCTTTAGTCCCATGCTCCTCCATCTAGTCTCACCCCCTGGCTTTGGCTGGACGGGAGGGCTTCAAGGAGGATGATCCCAGAGCAATCACCCCGCTTCCTTCTGCCCTGCTCACCCTGCTGTTTCTGCTCTTTGTCATAGACCTCCTTCCTGGAATCCATCTCTGAGGTCATCACCGCCAACATAGTGGTGATTGGTGGTGGTCCAGGCTAACAAGCGCAGTCAGAGGTGGAAGTGGGTCTGGGACTAAGACCTTCCACCCTAAGTGTGGGCTGAGGCCAGGACTGACCTTTATTTCATCCTGAGCCTTGCAGGGATGGGGAGTCAGTGTAGACTCAACATTGAGTCAGGTAATATTGGAATCTGGAGAACCACTTGTGTGGGGAAGGATGTGGGGCTCAGGAGGGCACTGTTGTTTGTACTCCTCTCTTAGGACTCCCCTCTCCCTCTCTCATCCCTCAATGGTAGAAGAGAAATTTCAACTAAGGGTGTAGGAAGAGGGGGCAGAGGAATATTTCTGTGTGAACCAGACTTGGGCTTCATAGTCATCCTAGCCCCTACTTCTTATTTATCAGTGGAATGGCCATATGGGTTTGGGAGGACAGGGGATCATCCTAGCTCAGAATGTGTCTTAGTTGTAGAGTGATTGCCTAGCATGCCTGAAGCCCTGGGTTTGATTCCACACAGAAAAAGCTGGAAGGAGAAGTGGCGCTCAACTGGTAGAGCAACAGCCTTGATCAAAAAGAGCTCAGGGACAGTGGCCAGCCACTGAGTTCAAGCCCCAGGACTGGAAGAACAAATCTTTGTTGGAGGATTTTTTCCCTTTGAAAACAAATTATTCTTTGTGATAAGCATAATATGGACCTCTTCCCTGGCCATCAATGGGACATTAGCTGTCCCTTGAATTTGGGCCACCTCCTGGCAGCCTCTGCCCTACCCCACCCGCAGTTTACCCTTCCCATCACCTGGCAGATGGAGGCCTGAGAGAAGGCCAACTGGCAACCTACTTCAGTGGCTGCTGAGGCTTTTGAGAGCCATTATGTCACATGAGTCTACAGAAGAAAGGGAGGGAGGACTCCTTGCCCAAGCCCTCGAGTTGGAGGCTGCTCTGGGTGTGGGGCATTTGCCACAGATAGTGCTCCGTGGGGGAATCCTCTATGTGGTCAGGAACCTCGACATCTCCTTTGGCAGTTTCCAAGCTGTCTTGAAGTTGCAATTCTTCAAAACCTTTCTGCTCCATCTTCATTTTGCCCACTCCAAAGCCTGAAGTGTCTGAAGGGGTGGTGGTGGCAGGGGGCTCAGGCTGTGAAGGCATCTGGAGCATTCTGTCAGCACCTTCCCCTGCGAGGAGCAACAGCAGCTCTCACAGCTCTCTCTTCTCCTCCATCTTCTGGGAGAGCCGGCACATATGCTTGGCTTTCTCCAAACACAGCTCATCCAGGACTAACATGTGCTCTTTACACACCATGAAGGACTCCTCTATGGTGCAAATGTGTGCTAACAGCTGGCTGCACCAATGGTGGAGTTAATCCGCTGGACTATGGAAATCCACCTCATCATGCAGGTCATGGACTCAACAGGTTTTCCTCTCGGATGCCCACGTGTCCCACTTCCAATCCTCATGCCTGCTGTGGAAACAGCTCATGGGGCGGGAGGCTTGTGGCTCCACCTCTATCTTGCACTGAGTTGCTGTGTTGGCAGGGCGCCTGCAGTGGGGCTGCCGCTCCTGCAGCAAGAGTTTCCCCCTGTGGATCTCAGCCTCTGAGAGTGCTCGCAGAGCCATGTCACTCTAGGTTTGGAGCATGTCTCCACCTTCTGTGATGGTCATGTTGGGAGAAGTCACCTCCTTAACTTTTGCTTCTCCAGGGCTCACAGCTTCCCCTCCCCAGGGAAAGCCAGGAAGCTCAGCTGGGCCTGCAGGCTCTCCTCCTGTGGTCTGGTCACTTCCAGGCACTTAAAAGTGTCCTGCCACTTTGGGGGCACCACCTGGTCCCCCAGTTGGTTGGGTCCTGCACTTGCTTCAGTTGCTCCAGCAGCTGGATCTGCCTCTGCAGGGTCTATTGCAGGGACTCCTCAGAGTTCAGCCACTCATTGGAGGCAATGTGCTTCTCACAGTTGGCTCTGAGCTCCTGCAGCTGGGCCATGGACTGCTCCTGCCACTCCTGCAACTCCCAAGCTGCTTGGCTTTCTCTCTCTCTCTCAGCCACCTCTTTACATTCGTCTATCTTCTCCTCTGAGTGGACTAGCTATTTCCACAGATGTTTCTTCACCTGCTGCTCTGAGTCCAGGATGCTGGTGAGCTCCTCCTTCTCACCGCTTACCCTGTGGAGAGCATCCCACAGCAGAGCCAGCTGTTCCTCTTGCTATGGGTTGCACACACATGTGCATCGTGTGGTCTCGAGGATCTCCTGACAATCCTTGCCCTTTTCCTCCAGTCTCTGTAGTTGCTCCTGCTGCTCCGCATTCTGGAGACAGAGCCTCTGGTTTTCCTTGACCTGGATGTAAAGTTGTTTCTCCAGGTTTTTCAACTCAATTTGCTTGTGGTAGGCCTGGGCCTGCAACTGCTGCTCAGCCTGAGATGGCTCTGCCAGCTTCATCCTCAGTTCCCCCAGTTCATTCTCTAGGTCCAGCACCTGCCTCATCCTTCACTCCTTCTCCTTTGTCAGTTGGTTCACCTGGTCGGTGAGCCAAGGAAGCTCCGCCTTCCATGCAGAACTGTCAATGCTCAGGTCCTCCGTGAAGGTGTCTCTCTCCAGATTTGCTTAGTTCACCATCCAGCTCAGGTAGCCCAATAATCTCGTCAGTACACACACCCCACCAGCACTTGTTGGAACTTGCAGATTCTGTATTTCCTGTTACTCTTCTGTGTCCAGAGCACTTCCAGCTTCTCGTGAAATTCTGTGTTCACTTGCTCCAGGTCATCGAAACTTCTGGTCTTTTCCTCAAGCTGAAGTGTCACATCTTTCAGCTGTTTGAAGAACATTTCTATCAACTTGGCAAAAACTCAACAGAGAAATCGCAGATCTAAACACCTGCATAGATGAAATAGATTTAATAGACATCTATCAAATATTTCACCCAGAAACATCAGAATACACGGTTTTCTCAGCAACACATGGAACATTTTCCAAAATAGATCACATTTTAGGCCACAAAGCAAACTTGTCCAAATTCAGAAAGATTGAAGTCATTCCTTGCATTCTTTCAGACCACAATGGAATAAAATTAGAGCTCAACACCAAAAGCCATCAAAGAATGTCCTGTAACACATGGAGGTTGAACAACACACTGCTGAATCACGAGTGGGTCATGGAAGAGATTAGAAAGAAAATGCAAAAGTTCATGATATTCAACAAAAATGATCACACAAATTATCACCTCATCTGGGACACATCAAAGGCAGTACTCAGAGTCAAGTTTAGAGCTCTGCGTTCCTATATCAACAAATTGGAGAGATCTGAAATCAACAATTTAATGAGATATGTGAGCCTCATTGAAAAAGAGCAGCAAGAAAAACCGCAATCCAGTTGATGGAAAGAAATAACTAAAATTAAATCAGAATTAAATGAATTAGTATCCAAATAAACCATAGAAAGAATCAACAAAACCGAGTTGGTTCTTAGAAAAAATTAACAAAATTAACAGACCCTTAGCAAATCTTATCAGTAAAAGAAGAGAACACACACAAATGAATAAACTCAGAGATGAGAATGGGTACATCAGCACAGAAACAACCAAGATTCAAAACATTATAAGGGAATACTTCTCAAAACTTTATGCTAATAAGTTTGAGAACTTAGCAGAAATGGACCTTTTCCTAGCAAATACTGACATGCCAAAACTAAACCAAGATGAGTCAAACCATTTTAACAGGCCCATAGGAAGCATTGAAATAGAAACAGAAATAAGACACCTCCCATCTAAGAAAAGCCCAGGAACAGATGGATTAACAGCAGAATTCTACAAGGCATTAAAAGCAGAGCTCAAACCAATACTCCTCCAACTCTTCAATGAAATTGAAAGAGAAAGTTCACTACCGAACTCATTCTATGAAGCTATCATAACCCTCATCCAAAACCATGCAGGGACTCATCAAAGAAAGAGAAGTATAGACTCATTTCATTCATGAAAAACTTCTCAACAAAATTTTGGCCAATCAACTTCAACAATTTATCCAAAAAATCATAAACCATGATCAAACAGGATTATTTCAGGGATGCAAAACTGGTTCAATATACGGAAATCAAATTCATCACATCATATAATTCATCACATCAACAGGAGCAGGGATAAGAACCACATGGTTATCTCAATAGATGCAGAAAAAGCATTTCACAAGATTCAACACCCCTTTATGATGAAAGTTCTGGAAAAATTAGGAATTCATGAAACATTCCTCAATACAATAAAGGCTGTATATGACAAACCTACAGCCAGCATTTTACTTAATGGTGAAAAACTAAGGCCATTTTCTTTTAACTCAGGAATGAGACAAGGTTGTCCACTCTCTCCACTTCTCTTCAATCTAGTATTAGAATGCCTAGCTGCAGCAATAAGACAAGATGCAAACATTAAGAGGATCCAAATAGGGAAAGAAGAAGTAAAACGCTACCTCATTGCAGATGACATGATCTTGTATTTAAAGAATGCCACAGACCCCATTCCCAAATTACTCCAGCTGATTCAAAACTAACCCTCAAAAATCAATGGCTTTTCTGTATGCCAACAATGAGAAAAGTGTGGCTGAAATTAGGAAAGCAACTCCATTCATAATAGCCACTCAAAATTAAAATACTTAGGAATTAACTTAACCAAGAAGTGAAGGACCTCTATAATGAAAATTTTAAAAACCTGAAAAAGGAAATCAAAACAGAACTTCAAAATGGCAAAAATTCCCATGGTCCTGGATTGGGAAGATCAACATCGTGAAAATGGCAATACTTCCCAAGGCTATCTGCAAATTCAATGTGATACCTATCAATATTCCAACCTCATTCTTCAAGGAAATAGAAGATGCAATACAAAAATTCATATGGAATAATTAAAGACCCCAAATGGCAAAAACAATTCTCAACAGAAAGAACAGTGCTGGAGGCATACCAATGCCAAATTTCAAACTCTACTACGAAGCCATAGAAATCAAAACAGCTTGGTACTTGCACAAGAACAGAACTCAAGACCAATGGAATAGAATTGAAAACCCAGAAATGAATGCACAGACCTGTGGCCATCTAATCTTTGATAAGGGAGCTCAAAAAATATAATGGAAGAAGATATCCTCTTCAGTAAATGGTGCCGGCAAAATTGGTTAACTACTTGTGGAAAACTAAAGCTAGATCCTTATATATCACCCTGCACCAGAATCAATTCCAAATGGATCAAAGACTTCAGAGTCAAAGCAGACACTCTGAAAACATTACAGGATAGAATAGGAGAAACCCTAGGTCTCCTTGGCACAGGGCGAAATTTTCTTAATAAAGACCCAGAAACACAACAAATCAAAGCAAGTTTGGACAAATGTGGTCGCATGAAATTGCAGATCTTCTGCATAGCAAAGGACATAGCAATCAAGATTAATAGGAAGCCCACTCATTGTGAGAAGATCTTCACTAGCCATACACCCGACAAGGGTCTCATATCTAAAATGTACCTGGAACTCAAAAACTTAAATCCCCCAAAAACAAATCTTGAAAAAACAACTGCCCAATAAATAAGTGGGCTAAAGACTTAAAGAGAAACTTCTCTGAAGAGGAAAGAAGGATGTCCAATAAACACATGAAGAAATGCTCAACCTCCCTTGACATAAAAGAAATGCAAATCAAAAAAACATTGAGATACCACCTTACCACAGTTAGAATGGCAGTAATCAAGAACTCTAATAACAACAGATGCTGGAGGGGATGTGGACAGAAGGGAATCTTACTGCATTGTTGTTGGGTTTGTGAACATGTTCAAGCACTTTGGAAAGTAGTATGGATTTTCCTCAAAAGACACATAGAACTCACCGATGACCCAGCAATCCCACTTTGGGGCATGTACCCAAATGTTCAAAACAAGACCACACTAAAGCTACCAGCACAGCTACGTTTATTGCTGCATTATTTACCATAGCTATGATATGGAATCAGCCCAGATGCCCCTCAGTTGATGAATAGATCAATAAAATATGTTACATATGCACAATGTAATTCTATGCCTCCATCAGACAGAATGACTGTGCCCCATTTGTTAGGAAATATATTAAGTGAAGTAAGTCAAGCCCAAAGAAGCATAGGTCCCATGGTTTCTCTTATCTGCAATAATAAGTATATATCTGAGTCAAGCAGAAAAGGTCAGATAAGTTGATGTTAGGGAAATGAACTCTAAGATATGTATTCAAATGTTTTTTTTTTCTTTCATGCTATTGTTTCTAACACATTTATAAGATTATTTCTTTGTTGCTTTGTATGTCCCTTCCCACGGTATAACCGCTGATTTCACTATATTTGATATCCGTGTACTTTGTGGAGGGGAAAGAAAAAAGAAATCGTTCAAATACAGATATAGGTGGACCCACTGCAACAATGAGATGTACAAGTCCTTATGTTGAAAACATACTTAACAATGTTGGTGCAGGGGGAGGATTTGGTGGAGTGGCAGGGGGGACGATGGGAAAGTATGGGAAGGGGAAACAAAGGAGGAGGCTACAATGCTTGATAAGAAATGTACTCATTATTTTGCCGATGCAATTGTAACCCTTGTGCACAGTATTTTCACAATAAAAATATTATACAGCAAAAAATTAATAATATAGGACATTTACTCATTTTTCATTAATACTTTTTAGTGTTGAAACATGATACTTAATTAAATGGAAGCACTGTCATGGTCTTCACATGTTTAGAGTCTCTCCCAAGTATGAGCTTTGTCTTCCATGTCTTCAGACATCTTCCTATAGAGATTTCTTTAAATGACTTATACTCAGAAGAAAATTGAGGGATAAAATTGTAAGGGTGGGGCTAGAAATGTGGCTTAGTGGTAGAGAACTAGCTCAGCATGCATGAATGCCTGGATTTGAATCCTCAGTGCCACACACAAAGGAAAAGCCAGAAACTGTGGATTGGCTCAAGTGGTAGGGTGCCAGCCTTGAGAAAAAGATGTGGGGAAACCTGGTACATTTGTTAGAGTTACACCAGGGTTAGGCTTTTCTCGTCCTCTTCAAACAATGACTAATTAACCTTCCTCTCTCAGGTGAAGGGAGCCTCAGGCTATCTTTAGGTTAACAATAGAGAGCCAATTTATTGGGGGAGAGGGGAGGAACAGAATACAAAAACCCTGCTTTCTGATCTTAGCAAGTGGGTTTTTGATTCTCTGTCAGATTTGAAGGCCCTTCTTCTACTCTGCCAGTCCATTCTCCTTCCTTCATTCTCCATATAATTAATTCAAATACTCAGTCCAAGGATAGGCAGGGCCCTTTCTCTACTATCTCCAAGCACCTGAGTTAGAACCTGGCTCTTCCCTCTTGGCTTTGGTGTCTTCAGCTGCCTGAGAAGTGCGACCGAGACAGTCTTCCTGCTCTGTGTTTGTGTGAAGGCGATGCTGGGTCCCGGCAAACTGCAGAAGACCTCATGACTGGGACTTGTTCCCTTCTCTCTCATGAATTCCAAGACCATATTCATCTATCTATCTATCTATCAATCTATCAATCTATCTATCAATCTATCAATCTATCTATCAATCAATCAATCAATCAATCTATCTATCTATCTATCTATCTATCTATCTATCTATCTATCTATCTATCTATCTATCTATCTATCTATCTATCTATCTATCTATCTATCTATCTATCTATCTATCTATCCATCCATCTCTCTACCTACATACCTACCTACCTAGCTAGCTATCTCTTTGCCAGTTCTTGAGTTGATCTCAAGGCCTGGGCACTGTCTCTAGCACTGCGCTACTTGAGTCACAGCATGAATATTTGTGTTTTGTGTGTGAGAGGTACTGAGGAATCAAACCCAGGGCTTCTTGCATGCTAGGCAAGCACTCTCTCACTAATCCACATTCCCAGCCCCCTCATCTTTTCCTTAGTGGAAGTTTTTACATAAGTATGCCACCATCTTACAACTCCAAGTTTAATTTTCTGAATATTTCAATGAAACCTAACCTTCTCTTACCCTACCTGATTTGTGACTGTACCGGCATTGGCCTCATAATGAAATATAAATAAAGGCTGCTGAGAGTTTAAGTGCATCATATAAGGACACAAGCCTGGAACCCTAGAAGAGAAAATCGATGGGCGTGAAATGAAGAGAATGATGTAGTATGTGCAACAAGCATATCTGAAAAATCAATCAGTAAATAAAAGCAGAAGCATTGCATGTGATCTGTTTGCCCTCAGGGAGGTAATATACACACATAAGTAGTTAGAGCACTGATACATAACATGACATTCTCTTTTTTAATTTTTATGGCCATCCCAGGGCCTAAAGTCAAGGCCTCATGTATTCCTCAGATGTTTTGCTCAAGGCTGAGGCTATACCACTGCCACAGCTCCACTTCCAGCCATCTGGTCATTAATTGGATATAAGTACCACCCAGGCTTGCCTGATCTGGCCTGTATTTCCTGCTCTGCTGTCTCAAAGCTGAAGCTCTACTATCTGGGACACTGCTCCACTTTTAGTTTAGTGGAGATAAGAATCTCACAGACTTTTCTGCTTGGGATGGCTTTGGATGGCGATCTCCTGAAGATATTTCAAGCACCTTTCCTTAGGGATTCGCCAAGGAGCCACTCTACACAAAACCTTAGTCTAAATCTCAGGAGGTACTAGAGAAAAACAGAAACATGAAGATGTTTCTAGTGTATTATAGATATTTAAGATTGGAGACACATAACACTCATAACTATTACATCATTTTATAGGCAAAAGGACCAATGAAGACAATAGGAGAATCACTGCAGCTTTTGGTCCTCTTATCCAGAGACAGTAAATTCACTGCAGCTCAAAGCTAAGTGACAGAGCTGGCATGTACTGTGGACCTTAGCTCCCAAATCCTGACACTCATTTCTCACTTTTGGCTTCTAACCTGTTACCAGAGAGGAAGATGAGGATAGCGAATCCTTCTCAGAAAAAGCAGCTATAAAGAACATTGGGTAGTTTACTTATAAATTCAAACCATTGGAATGACCCTGTGAAGAAGTCAGATTGTCCAGATTAAAAAATGAAGAAGAAAAGAAAGGCAGGTGCCACTTCTGCTGACTATAATCCCAGCTCCTCAGACGGATGAGATGTAGAGATTATCAGTTTGAATCCAGCCCAGGCAGGAAAGTCCTTGACATGCTTATTTCTAAGAAATCACAGAAAAAACCCAGAAGTGGGACTGTGATTCAAGGGTAATGAGCTACCCTGGAGCAAAAGGAGCACAGGGACAACCCCTAGGCTCATAGTTCAACCCCAGGACATGCCCCACCAAAAGATCCTGTTCCTCCAAGTCTTTGTGTATGTATGGATGAATTCCTATAGGGGAATCTCCAGAGTAGCTGTTGTGAATGGCACCAAGCTAGGAAATTTGTTTTCAATACAATGATTTTATAGCACAGAGATGGCTTTCATGACAATGTATGTTCTGGGGCTCCCCTCACGGGTCCCAGTGTAGCTTGAGGGTTTCTCTGCACCCCAGGCCTGTTGGAAGAAGCCTCTCACATTGTCTAAACAGGCAGGCTAAAGGCCTCACTCCTGTACAGCTATGTAACAAACAATTCCATCCAGGCCAATTAGTGTTGATGAGTGTGGGCGGGCTCTGAATGTAAGGAGAAAAAGGCCTCTTTGTACTCCAAGCTCTCTCTCACCCCAGTGCTCTGATTTGACAGGAAGCCTTCATCTGTGTCACCTCCCGTGGCAGGCCAAGTTCCCTGCACTTATTCTGTATTTGTGAGGCTATGTTCTGGTGTTCATATACAATGCTAAATGTAATTCAGGAGTCCTTCAGGAACACAACTAGGACACTGAACTTAAGGAAATGTTTCATTGCAGATGATGATGAGCCTATGATGCCTCTCCTAGGTTTCTTGAAGCTTGGGAAATCCAATCACATGTCAGATATCAAAATACTTCCTGTCATATGGGGCTGGTGAAGCTCATCTGGTTTTGAAACCTTTGACATCTCCTACTTGACATCTCTCGTGGTTGGCTAGGTTTGATTGTGAACACAGGGCTTGGGGGCTGACCATGAGATCAAAGCAGAAGTCTAGTGCTTTACCATTTTGTGTCACAGCCTCACTTCTGCTTTGTGTGTGTGTGTGTGTGTGTGTGTGTGTGTGTGTGTGTGTGTGTGTGTGTGTGTGTGAATACATTAGTCCTGGAGCCTGAACTCAGGACTTGAACACTGTACCTAGTTTCTCTTGTATAAGGATGGCCCTTGCCCACTTGAGACACAGAGCCAGTTCAGGCTTTTTCCTGGTAATGTGGTACTGAGAAATCAAGCCCAGGGTTTCATATATACAAAGCACTGTACCCCTAAGGCAAATTCTCAGCCCTCTACTTCAGGTTTTTTAGTTTGTGTTTGTCTTTTTGTTGTTGTTGTTGTTGTTGTTGTTGGTTGTAGGAGTTGTATTCTGGGCCTGGGTGCTGTCCCTGAGTTCTTCAGCTAAAGTCTTGTGCCTTACCATTTGAGCCAGAGGCCAATTCAGGTTTTCTGGTGGTTCATTGGCACTAAATATCTCAAGGACTTTCTTGCCCAGGCTAGCTTTGAACCATGATCTTCAGATCTTATCCTCCTGAGTAGCTAGGATAACTGGTATGAGCCACAAGCACCCAGCTTCCACTTGTTTTCTTAGTGGTGAATTGGAGATATAATCTCATGGGACCTTTTTTTTTGGAATAGTTTGGAACCCTGATCCTCAGATCTCAGCTTACTGAGAAGGCAGGATGATAGACCTCAGCTATCCACCCCTAGGCCATGGCACTCTGCTGCAAGGGGGTCCTAGGCTCCACGTGGTGGAGTGCTATCCATGAGCCCAAGAGGTAAGGGTCAGTGCTGAGGCTGCAATTTCAAGACTCATGTCTGAGAAAAAACAAAACGAAACATTTGTCTGCAGGAGAGAACTCACCCACTCTTTGGTAATACAAAATTTTGTCCCTGCTATGGGGACATATCTGAGCCTCAATATTCTTGTCTGCATAATCATCTCAATTGTAGAGCACTTACAAGGACCAGATTAAAGAATGCACCCCGTGAAGGACACAGTACATGACACTCTTTGAAGGATAAGCACACAGCAACACATGAAAGACTCAGCACACAGCACCCAATGCAGGACTCAGCACACTGTACCCTATCAAGGATTCAGGACATAGCTCTATTAAACAAGCTGTCATTAGAATTAGGGTGCTTTCATCAGTATCACCATTCTTTGAGGAACATTTCATAAACCATACAAGTTCAAATCTACTGGTGTAGTGGGGTAGTTTTTTGGGAGGATTACCAGTGGGGCTTGTACTCAATGCATGGGGATACTGTTCTAATACCATTTGCTCAAAGCTAGAGATCTACCACTTTGAGCCACATTTCCAGGAGTCTCAAAGACTTCCTGTCAGGGCTGGTTTTTAAAGCCCCCTAGCAGCCAGGATGACAGAGGTAAACCAGCAGCGTCTGTTTTCTTGGAGCTGGGTTGCAGCTGTTTACATCTGGCTAAGTCAGGTTAGGTGGCACCTGTCAGCGCCAGACTCCTAGCTTGCTCTGTGGTGATGTATTTGAACTCCTGACCTTCTATACTTGCAGTTAGAACATTCTACCTTTTTTTTGCAGCAGTCCTGGGCCTTTAGTAAGGGCTTAGACACTAACCCTAAGCATTTGTGCTCAAGGCTAGCACTCAATTGATTGAATGACAGCAGAACTTCTGGATTTTCTGTTTATGTGGAACTGAGGAATTGAACCCAGGGCTTCCTGCTTACTAGGAAAGCACTCAACTACCGAGCGCCAGGAGTGAACTAGGTATAAATAGATAGAGATTGCTGTATATAAATATTATGTACACAAAAACAGAGATATCCCTATATTATTAACTTATAGATATTACTGCCAATTACTAGATATTAAATTATGTCTCCACTTAATGATGTGTTCCAATAGAACAATTAATAAAGCATTAATTATAATTACTCAGTATCCTGTTATTATCATATGTGTACATATATACATACATATATTTACATATTTTATAGAATAAGACAGATATCTATATATAATTAAATTATGCATCATGTGTTACTACCAAATAATAGGTATTTAATTAGGACTCCATGCAATTTTTATTCTCTTAATGCTTAATAAAATATTAATAAAACTTAATACACATCCTATGATTATTGCATCTAATTTTATTTACAAAGATACACGAATTCAACCTTTCATCATTTGTTGTAGTGACAATTATTCCACCTATGACATCCTATTACATAGCATATAGATTTGCACCCGAATTATACATCCTACCTGACACCGAGCACTTTCAAAGAGAAAGAAAACGTGTCATTCTCGGCTTCTCACTCCAAGATTACATTTTTGGCAGTGCTGGGATCTAAACTCAGGGCCTAGAATTTCATGAATGGTTGATTTTCAGTGCAGCAGCCTCTAGCCAATTCAGCTGCCAGGCAGTTCCCAGGCCCTGAGATCGAGCCCTATATGCTGACGCCATATTGTGCTTAGTGTAGTTATTCATTTAATTTTTTGTTTTATTCATCTATTTACCATTTATTTTATTGACTGTTATTATACATGGAATATTTATTACATTTATTACAGAGGATACAGATTTGCCTATGTAAGAAACTTCACACCTGACACCCAGGAGTTTCACAAGAAAGGAAAATGTGTCACCATGGGCTTCTTACTCCAAGATTCAATTTTTGTGAGCGCTGGCATCTGAACTCACAGCCTACAAGGCTCAATAAATAAATGGGTGATTGTCAGCACGCCAGCCTGGTGCACACTGAGCTGACAAGTAGTTCCCATCACCTAAGATCGAGCCCGAGGAGTTGACAAAACAAGAACAGATTGACATGAAGATGGTAGTACACAAATAAAGATAGATCTTTATAGAGTGCCAGAGATGTCTATACAATATTCAGTGATATATGCTACATTCCTACCAAACCTTAGGTATTTATTATGCCTCCATGTAATTAATATTGTGTCCTGGAATTATTGTGTCCATTTAATTAATAGTATTGTTTTAATGTGTCAAAAATATTCATTAAAATCCATTGGCCTCCTAAAATCACTCTAATTTTATAGTGGTATCATTCAGGAACAACTAATTCAACCTTGACATTCACAACCTTCCAATGGTATTACTATGAATAGGAATGAGACCCTTAGGATCTCCCTCCATTGGTAGAGGTCAGGACCTGGCTTCAAACCCAGGGCCTATGTTCTTATGTTGGCCTGTGGCTTCCCTGGAAACCCGCAAGCCTTCAGAAATGCCAGGTTACCAACACTTTTCAGCCAGGTTATTCAAACCCAGAAAGGTCACCTTGCAAAGAAAGCAAATGTAAAACCTGCAGCTATCTACAAGTTGCTGTTTTTTTTTTTGTTTTGTTTTTTGTTTTTTTGTTTGTTTTTTTGCCTGTGTCGTTTTATACCTTTTTCCTGTCAGCCTTTGGGGCCCAGGATCCAGGTTTGGCTGTGGGTCCAGTGGCTGCACCCTTGCCTAGAGTGATCGAAGCTGAGGCAGTTTTGCCACGACCTGAGTTCAAGCCCTGTCCTTGACAAAATAAAAACATATAAACATACATACATACATACATACATACATACATACATACATACATACATACATACATACATACATATATTCATACATTAAAAATATTTTTATAATTTTGAGGCTCTTGGCTTGGAATTCATGCCATTTTTTTCTGTCAGAACTGGGATTTGAAATCAGGGTCTGGGTAAATCTGCAGCATAGTGGGGGAAAGGGAAGCTCACCATGCTGGAAGTCAAGAAAGTCAGGCCTGTTTCCAGGGCCTAAATTCAAGTCCTAGCATTCATATACATTTTAAATCTATGGTTTATATTTACATGCACATGTTTACTGCATATTGCAGTTAGTGTAGTTATTCATTTTATTTTGTGTTTTATTTATTTATTATGTATTTTAGTTAGTATAATTACACATATAATAACATTTTTTACATCCTATTACAGAGGATATAGATGTGCCAATATATTATACATCATTCCTGAGACCCAGGATTTTCACCAATAAGGAAAATAAGTGAGACTGTTGGCTTCTTCCACCAGGATTAAGTTTTAGGCAGTTCTATGATTTGAACTCAGGGCCTAGAAGGCCCACTTCATGAATGGTCAATATTAGCCCACCAGTCTGATGCAAGTGAAGTTGTTGGGCTAATTTGAGGACCTGAGATCAAGCCCTAGGAGTGGCCAATATATAAACATATAGATGTGTAGATTGAAGTGTGTGTGTGTATTTACATATGTATATGCATCTATAAATGTATACAGAGACAGATAGGTATTTTTGTAGATTATATTGTATAACTCTATATAAAGATTGATGTCTATATCTTATTTTTATATATTCTATTACTACAAATTATTTGGTCTAAAATTATGCCTCCATTAATTAATCACAATAGAAGACAATAAAGTATTAAATTAATCAATGGCCTGTATTTATTGCAGACAATCTTATAGTAGAATGACTAGCTAATTGGTAATTCAATTAGGACATTTTAAACATTCTATTAGTGTTCCTTAACATAGGAATGAGTATCTTAGGATCTTCAGCAGTGAGTAGGTGCCAGTCCCAGGATCCAACTCAGGGCCTAGGTGTGTGGGTTGGGCTCAGGCTTCAATGACAGCCCACCAGCCTTCAGCTATGCAAGGTCACGTTCAAGTTTCAATTTTCAAGCTGAGTCACTGAGACCCAGGATGGTCAAGTGCAAAGGAAACAAAGGTAAAACGGTTGTGTAAAACTTCCTGGTTTTTTCCTTCTCTGTTTGTGTTGGTTTGATGGTTTTTTGCCAGTGCTGGGAGTTGAACTCGGGCCCTAGGATCCCTGGATCATCTGTGGGTGTAAAAGCTGCACCCTATCCTAGGGTAATCATGGTTTAAGACACAATAAAATGCTTCCTTGAGCAAACTCAGTTCAAGGAAAATGTCTAGGCTAACGTTCAAGCCTCAGGATCTGCCACACAAAAATAGAGCCAGTAATTCCATGTGTCTGTGTATGCATGCATGTATTTCTATTGGTGAACATCCAGTCTCTATGAAGAAAGGCACCCAACTAGGAAATTTGCTTTGAATAGAATGATTTCATAGGCCAGAGAGTGCTTTCAAGACAGTGTATGTTCAGAGGCTCTCCTCACTGTTCCCAGTGAAGCCGAGGGTTACCCCAGGCTGCTGGAGGATATCTGCCTCATTGTTGGAACAGGCAGACAAAAAGCCTCACTCCTGTACTGCTGCGAAACAAACAATTCATCCAGGGGCAATTAATGACGATGAATGTGGGTGGGCTCTGAAGTCCAGGAGAAAAAGGCCTCTTTGTAACTCAAGCTCTTTCTCTCCCAGTGCTCTCTTTTGACAGGAAACCTTCATTTGTTCCACCTCCCGTGGCAGGCCAAGTTCCCTGCACTTATCCTGTCTTTGTTAGACTATGTCCCTGTGTTGAAACAAATTGCTAAAATTAAATCAAGAGTCCTTCTGGCAGACAACTAGGGAGCTGAACCTAATGAAATGATTCATTATTGGCAATGGTGCATCCCTAGTTTTCCAGAAGCTTGCTAAATCTAAGTACATGTGTAATATCACAACATTTCTGGTCATCTAGGGCTGGTGAAGCTCATCAGGTTTTGAAAACTTTGACCTCTCCTAGTGCTAATCATGAGCTCAGAGCAGAAGCACTTTGCTTAACCATTTGGAGTCACAGCTTCTCTTCTGTTATCTTCATGTGTGTGAGTGTGTTTGTGTGTGTGTGTGTGTGTGTGTGTGTGTGTGTGTGTGTGTGTGTGTGTGTGTGTGTGTGTGCCTACGCGCATACAGCAGTCCTGGAGATTGAACTCAGGACCTGAGCACTATACCTGAGTTTCTCCTGTATGAAGATAGCACTCTCCCACTTGAGTCACAGAGACCCTTCAGGCTTTTTTTCTAGGGATGTGGTACTGAGGATTCAAACACAGGGTTTCATATATGCAAAGCACTCTACCCCTACGACACATTCTCAGCACTCCACTTCAGGTTTCTTGCTTTCTTTTCTTGTAAGTTGGAGGAGTTGAAATCTGGGCCTGGGTGCTGTCTCTGAGCACTTCAGCTCAAGTCTAGCACTCTACCCCTTGAGCTACAGCACCCCTTCAGGCTTTCTGGTGGTTCACTGTAGATAACCATCTCAAGGAATTTCCTGCTCAGGCTGGTTTGGACCCTGATCCTCAGCTCTCTGCCTCCTGAGCAGCTAGGACGACAGGAATGAGTCTGTGGCACCTGGCTTCCATTTCAAATTGCTAAATGGTGAGTAGGAGATAATAGTCTCATGGGACCTTTTGTGTCCGGAATAGTTTGAACCCAAATTGTCAGATCTCAGCTTCCTGAGTAGGCAGGATGACAGACCACAGCTACAGATGCTTAGGGTCCTTGACTCCACGTGATAGGTCACTAGCCATGAACCCAACAAGGAAAGGTCAGTGCCCTGCGTTCAATATTTATGACCAAGAAAACTTAACCAAACCGATTGTCAGTAGGAGACAAGTCACTAGATTTCAGTACTTACATAATTTTGGCCCTGACATGGGGACATATCTGAGCCTCAACTTTCTCATTTGCACAATCATCTTACTTGTGGAGCTTTTACAAGGACCAGATGAAAGAATGCACCCCATGAAGGACTCAGCACACAACAGCTCAAGAAGGACTCATCACATAGCTGTATCCCACAAGCTGTCATTAGAATTAGGGTGTTTTCATCAGTATTACCATTTTTCCAGAAACACGTCACAAAGTGCACAAAGTTCACATCTAATGGTTGAAAGGGGTGGGGTTGTTTTAGGGGGGAGTTAGCCATGGGGATTGCACTCAAAGTTTGGGGCTACTGTCCTAAGACCTTTAGCTCAAGGCTAGAGCTCTAAAACTTTGAGCCACAGCTCAGTTTCACAGACTTCCTGCCAGGACTGGATTCTAAAGCCACCAGTGTCAGATCTCATCCCTGGACTATCTTGGATGATAGGGGTGAGTGGCCAGCAGCATCTGATTCCATGGAGCTGGGTTGCAGCAGTTTACCTCTGGCTAAGTCAGATTAGATAGCAGCTGTCAGCACCAGACTCCCAGCTTGCTCTGTGATGAGATATTTGCAGTCATATCCTTATATCTTTGCGGTCAGACCATTCTTTTATTTTTTTTTTATTTTTGGTGCCAGTCTTGGGTCTTGTGTAAGGGTCTAGACACAGTCTCTAAGCTTTTATGCTCAAAGCTAGTGCTCACTGCTTGAGCGAAAGCACAAATTCCGGATTTTTCTGTGCATGTGTTAGCGAGGAATTGAACCCAGGGCTTTGTATGCACTAGGGGAGCAGGCTACCACTGAGCCCCAGGAGTGACAAGTGTATAAACAGATAAATGTGTAGATTGGTAGATAGATAGATATATAGATAGATGTATATGTATAAACTAAGAGAGATGTCTATATTATGAAATTGCAAATACCATATTACTACTAATTATTGGCAACTAAATTATTCTTTCCTTTTTTAATTATCATGATTGAATACATAATAAAGTATTAATCGAAAATTATTCAATGTAGTATAATTGTCTAAAATTTTGTAGTATGAAAACAATACACTACTAATTTAATTGTTACTTTTATAACATTCCATTTGTATGGATATATCATCAGAATGGGTTTCTCAGAACCTCCCACCATTCATTAGTGGAAGTCCGGGATTAGACCTCCAGGCCCAAGTTGCTAGTTTTGGCTATGGCTTCCCTAATAGCCCCCCAAACATCAGCAATGCAAGGTCACGAGTAATGCAAAGGCACTTTCTGGGCCTTGTCATTTAGAACCAGGATGGTCACAATACAAAGGGGAAAAAAAGCAATATCAACTTGAACTTTATCCTTCACCTTGTTTTTTCCTTTTTTCTTTTTTTGCCGCCCCAATATTTGAACTTGGGTCCTAAAATCCCAGGGTTGATTGTGGGAGAGGTGCCAAGACCTAAGTTCAAGCCACGTGCTTGGCCGATAAATAAATAAATAATAAGAATAAGGCTCTGGCTTGGAATTTACACCAGTTTTCTAGCAGGCCTGGGATTTGAACTTGGGAACTGGTTAACTCTGTGACATTGTGGTTGAAGGGGAAGCTCACCGTCCTTGAAGACAAGAAATTAAGACCAGTTCCTAGAGCCTGAATTCAAGACTTAGCACTGAAAAAAATAATATTCGTATATGAGATCTATTTACATACATGAGTTTACTGCGTATGATGTTTATTACTCTTATTTATGTAGTATTATTACACGTATAACACTTCATTTATTACATCATATCACATAGATTATATTTGCATATGTATTATACATCGTACTGAGACCCAGGACATTCGCAGAGAAGGAAAAAAATATGTCAAAATTGTCTTCTTACTCCACAAATGAACTTTTGGCCATGCTGGGATTTGAACTCAGTGCCTACAATGCCCAATCCATAAATGGGGTCACATTCTTAACACACCAGCCTCCAGGAAACTGAGCTGCCAGGAAATTCTGTGGACCTTTGATCAAGCCACAGTAGTGCCCAATATATACATTTATAGATATGTATATGTGTATGTGTCTCTCTCTCAGTATAAAGATATATATATATATATATATATATATACATACATATATATGCATATATATATAAAGAAAGAGAGAGAGGGAATGTGAGGATATTAAATTATATATATATATATATACATATTATTACCAATTATTAGTTATTACATTATGCCACCATTTAATGAAGTATCATGGTTGAATACTTAAAAAAGCAATCATTAAAAGTTAGTTAATATCCGTCCATTAGGGGAATCATACCATGGTGCTAAAATGGAAGATATAAATCCAATAATATTTGTGTGGCATTCTAAAATAGAATCATGAATCAACTGCAAATTTAATTATTACTTTTATAACATTCCATTAGCATTCACATGAATAGGAATGAGTTTGTCAGGATCTCCCTCCATTTGTGGTTGGCAGTCCTAGCATTCGAACTCCAAGCCTGTGTAGTTTACTTTGAATGCAAACCATTGGAATGACTCCTTGAAGATTTCAGATTGTCACAACTAAAAAAAAAAAGAAGAAAAGAAATCCAGGTGTCAATGGCTCCTGCCTGGAATCCTAGCTCCTCAGGAGGCTGAGAATGTACAGAATGCCATTTTGAATTCAGCCAGGGCAGGAAAGTCGGTAACACTCTTATTTCTAACAGATCAATAGAAAAAAAAAAAACATGAGGGGGATTGTGGCTCCAGTTTCAGAGTGCTACCCTTGAGCAAAATGAGCTCAGTGACAGGGCCTAGGCTCATAGTACAAACAGGGAACTTCCCCCCTCCCCAAAAAGGAGAAAATCACTCTATGGATGATGTATGGATAATGGGTATTCAGCAGGTTGCCCATGCTCAGCCCACCCAACTTGGGCAAGCTGGGACAAGCCCTCAGAGTTCCTAGGCTGTAGGAGTCTTTGAAGGTTCTGTATCCATATTATCTATCCCTATGTACTATGTGAGCCTAGACCTCTAGGGCCTGGTGGCTCTCACTCATTCATCATTCCTCACTGCAGAGTCACAAACTGGTCCAAAATCTTGGCAAAAATATGAAATAGTCAGCGATTTCTATGCCAAATATGGTAAGCCAATAAATCCTACCATCATAACTCCTGTTACAAGTCAGCCTTGGGCTACAAATGTGGATTAGCGGTAAAGTGGTTACCTAGCATGCATGAATCCCTGGGTTCGATTCCTCAGTAATACAGAAACAGAAAAAGCCAAAAGTGTCACTGTGGCTAGCCTTGAGCAAAATAAGCTAAGGAACATGCCCAGACCTGTGTTCAAGCCCGATGACCAGCAAAAAAAAAAAAAAAAAAAAAAAGTGAGCCTGGTGAGACATATTCTTCTGGGTCTCAGGAGGGCCATGGTGAAAGGTAAGATGTAGAGGGCAGCTGCTGTTGGCTCACCCCTGTAATCTCAGCTCTTCAGGAGGCTGAGATCTGAGGATCACAATTACAAGCAAGAAAGTCTTTATGAGACACTTTTCTCCAATTAAACACCCAAAAACCAGAAGTAGAGCTGTGGTTCAAGTAGTAGACTGCTGAACTTGAGCAGAAAAGCTAACAGATAGCGTCCAGGGCATGAATTCAAACCCCAGAACTCACACACACACACACACACACACACACACACACACACACACACACACACACAAACACACACACACACACACACCCCAAGATGGAGAATTTGCCAGTAAACCTGCACAAGTTCTACCTCTAGAGAGAGAAAAGAAGGAAAGATTTGCTCCAGGAGGTGATATAACCAGTGCCAAAATTCCACAGGAGTTCTAAGTCTTGGAACAGGACCGAGAGCCTCAGGCAGAAGGTACAAAATGGGCAAAGGTCCTGAGGTGTGGTGTAGAGCAGGTGGTGTGGGTGGAATGAAGGTTGTGTGGCTTCAGATAAGTCTTGCAGGACATTCAAGGCTGAGTCAAGGTTTGTACTTGAGGGTGGAGTCCCAGAATGGGACCCAGGGGGAAGATTAGCTTTTCTTTTCACCATGGAGCCCATCCATTTCCTGTGGCTGGAAGCCTACTTTTAACAGCACCCTTAGGCCTCCTTTGCATTGAGGGAAAATGCCGGGATGAACACTTGCTTAAGAAAAGCTTCTGGGCTGAGAAGGTATCTCAGTGGTAGAGCACTTGCCTTGCATGCCTGAGGCTCTGTGTTCGATTCCTCAGCACCACATAAACAAAAAGAATAAAACCAGAAGAGGCGTTGTGGCTCAAGTGTTAGAGCGCTAGTCTTGAGCTGAAGAGCTGAGGGATAGTGCCCAGGCCCGGAGTTCAGGCCCATGACCGGACCCACCCTGACCCCCCCCCCAAAAAAAAGAAGAAAAGCTTCTAACCCAAAGCCATCAGTGGCTCAACCCCTTAAATCTTAGCTACTCAGGAGACTGGGATCAGAGACCGCATACCAAAGCCAGCTCAGGGAAGGAAAGTTAGTGAAAATCTTCTTGCCAGTGAACTACTAAAAGCCAGAAATGGTGCTGTGGCTCAAGTGGTAGAGTGCCAGCTTTGAGGGAAAAAGTTAAGTGACTGGAGACCAGACCCTGAGTTCAAGGCCAATAATTGCATTAAAAAAAAGCTTTCAGGAGCTCCTTGTCCACTGTGATGAATGGCCAGATGAGCTGGGTGTCGGTGGCTCATGCCTGTCCACCTAGCTCCTCAGGAGGCTGAGATCTGAGGAGCATGAATCAAAGGCATCCCAGGCAGGAAAGTCCATGAGACTCTTATCTCCAAGGAAGCACAAGAAAACTGGAAGTGACGCTCTAGCTCAAGCAATAAGCTGAAGAGCTGAGGGGACTGCACCCAGGCCCAGAGTTCCAGTCCCATGACCAACTGCCCTTGCCTGCTTGGAACTCACTTTTTGGCTTTAGTCAGCCTACTTTCCTGTGGGCCCCCGAGTTTCTCCCAATGTCTAGGTGTCCTACAAGTTTTGAGAGCAGGCCATTTGGAGGCCTTTGCCTACAGAGTGGGCCACATTATCAGAAAAGTGTCTAGCCTTGGGGAACGGAGGCCATCTGCCAGGTCATCAGTGGCATCTGTCATGGGTGCAGTGTGGATCTGAGCAGTAAATCAACTTCTCAGACCACGGTTTGGGCCAAGGAGGGCCAGAAGCTGCAAGATGGCATTGCTGGTAACGCCTGCTCATGTGGTATCACAAGAGTGCAAATCTGTCAGGCACACCCCGAGAGGGTGTTGAGTTGGGCTCATGAAAGACTTGTGTGCTCACAAATCCGCAGGTAGCTGGCTGCTGCTTGTAGCAGTTGCTATCCCAGGAGTCCCAGGGCTCAGAGCCCTGCTTTCCGCACCAGTGCTCGGGGGCAGATGAAGGTCTGCAATCATTGACCTACTACAAAGGAGCATCCGTAGTGTCTTTTCCCTTGGCCCTGTGGCCCCGTGCATGGATGGAGCGGCAGGTTCCATCAAACTTACTGCCATGGCCATTCCCCTCAGCCCAAGAAGGACTTAGGGAGAAACCACTTGAACTGGTTTAAGAGTTTACTACTACTATGCCTCAGGACTGCCCCCAGTTCTGGCTGAGCTCATCATTACCACTTTATGTGTGTGCATGCATCCTGGTATTAGGGCTTGAACTCGGGGCCCGGGCTCTGTCACTCAGATTTTTCGTTCAAGGCTAGCACTCTACCACTTGAGTAACAGCTTTTCTTTCATCTTTTGGGTGGTTATTGGGAGAGGAGAGTCTCACACACTTTTCTTGCTGGGCTGCCTCTGAATGGCAATCCTCAGATCTCAGCCTTCTGAGTAGCTAGGAATATGAGAGCATGACTTATTAGCACCTGGCCACACTGTCCTTCTTGGCTATAGACAGAGTGCCTCTCTCTCAGTCTAGCACCCATGTACAGTTACCCCTCTTACCCCAACCCTACTCCTCCAGGCTTCACAAGAATCATACCTTCCCCTGAAATAGGATCAGGTTTGAGCTTTTTGTTCTCCACACAGTCAGGGGCTGCAGGGAGTTGATGTGTACTGTAGTTCAAGTGGTAGAGCACCAACTTTGTACAAACCAGCCAAAGGATATCACCTAGGCTCTGAGTTCAAGCCGGTAACCTCACACATACACCCGCACACACGCAAACTCGCATGCACACACACACACACACACACACACACACACACACACACACACAACACACACACACACACACACACACACACACAAATATCCTTAGCAGGGCCCAATGGCTCATACCAGCAATTCTAGCTACTTTAGAAGCTGAGCTCTTAGGATGACATCTTGAAGCCATCCCAGGCAATAAAATCCATGAGACTCTTCTCTCCACTAAACTACTAAAAAAGATCAAAGTTGGGCTGTGGTTCAAATGGTAGAGTGTCAGCTTTGAGCAAAGGAAGCTCAGAGACTGTGGCTAGGCCCTGAATTCCAGCTCTAAGAATTTTTAAGACACCCTTTGCCCCCACTCCACCCCTAATCAGGCCATAAATCCAGATTTTGGTCACCCTGGATCTCACTTCCATTCCTGCTGCTTTCACAGAACTGCCACAAGTGGCCAGTGTGTGCCCAGCACTGGATTAAGAAGTGAACGTACAACAAGGGGGGCATAGCCAGGTCAAGGCTAATGTCCCAGAACATTTATGTATTGGCCATACTAGTCTCTAATCCCCCCAGTTTCCTGGACCTAGAATTTAAACTGTGAGCATCTGTATTCTGGGCATCCAGAATTGTCTAGAAGGACATGAGAGGCCAAGCTGGGGTGGGAAGATAGACTTTGCTGCTACAATTTACGTTGACATTTCCTAGACACCGATGGATACTTCCAAGTCACCTTGACCTCAAATCCCATGTAACCCCGGATCCTCCTTGCTTGGGCAGCCTTTTGTCAGCTATCAAGCTCGAGTTGTCCAGAGCCACCACAAACCCTCCTTCCCCCACTCCACTGCCAGCATGCAGGGAGGGATGTGAGCCAGAGGCTTAGCTGAGGAAAAGGACAGGATATCACATGACTAAGGTTCCTCCAGAGGCAGGGGACAACTTATGCCAGACTGCCCTGCTGACCCAGAATCCCCGGGAGGTGCCCAAAGATTTGGACAGGCCGGACTTGGCCCTAAAGAAAAGTTGGAATCCAGGCCTCTGGCAATTTAGGAATCATTGTTGACCCTGATAAGGGGCTAAAGGGGAAGGTCAGTGTGGAGGAGGGGCAACTGAGGCAGCTCAGGGAGGGGACAGAATAAGATGAGGGAAATACACACACACACACACACACACACACACACACACACACACACACACACACACACACACATGCACACAGGTAGCCCAAGGCCTCAGCAGTCCCTGAGCACCCTGACCATCCCACCCTCAAGAAGATGGCACTACTATCCTCAGACCAACTGTAGACAAAACTCAGGGCCTCTCACAAGTCTGGAGTGGCTCATAACATAGCTTGGCATTTCCTAAATGTACATACCACTATACAGAAATCTCAGCTACCTTATTTTTGGTTGTCAGTCATGGGGTTTGAACTCTGGGCCTGTGCACAGTCCCTCATCTCCTCAGCTAAAGGTGAGTGCTCTATCACTGGAGCCACAGTGCCACATCTGGCTTTCTGGCAGTTCACTGGAGATAAAGTCTCACAGATTTTCTTGCCCAAGCTGGCTTTGAACCGCGATCCTCAGATCTCAGCCTCTACCATCCCACACCTGATACCATTCATCAAGTCCCTGCCTGCCACAGGCCACGACCTCTGGAGTTCTTGGTAAGGCACTGCCCACTATGCTGTGGCTTCACACTGGGACAAACCTGGGGAGTTCTTAGAAATGTCTGTACAGTGAGGCCAGCACCTGTTCTCCCAAACACAGCACCCCTACTACTTCACCATCTCTTACAAGCAAAGAAGGGGTGGCTTTCTTTCTTTCTTTCTTTCTTTCTTTCTTTCTTTCTTTCTTTCTTTCTTTCTTTCTTTCTTTCTTCCTTTCTTTCGTCCTTTCTTTCGTCCTTTCTTTCGTCCTTTCTTTCGTCCTTTCTTTCGTCCTTTCTTTCTTTCTTTCGTCCTTTCTTTCGTCCTTTCTTTCGTCCTTTCTTTCGTCCTTTCTTTCGTCCTTTCTTCCTTTCGTCCTTTCTTCCTTTCGTCCTTTCTTTCTTTCGTCCTTTCTTTCTTTCTTTCTTTCTTTCTTTCTTTCTTTCTTTCTTTCTTTCTTTCTTTCTTTCTTTCTTTCGTCCTTTCTTTCGTCCTTTCTTTCGTCCTTTCTTTCGTCCTTTCTTTCGTCCTTTCTTCCTTTCGTCCTTTCTTCCTTTCGTCCTTTCTTCCTTCCTTCCTTCCTTTCTTTCTTTCTTTCTTTCTTTCTTTCTTTCTTTCTTTCTTTCTTTCTTTCTTTCTTTCTTTCTTTCTTTCTTTCGTCCTTTCTTTCTTTCGTCCTTTCGTCCTTTCTTCCTTTCGTCCTTTCGTCCTTTCTTCCTTTCGTCCTCTCTTCCTTTTTTTCGTCCTTTCTTTCTTTTGGGTTGAGAAGCTTGAAATCAGGGCTTGGGTACTGTCTCTGATGTCTATTATTCCTCAAGGCCAGTGCTCTACCACTTGAGCCACAGCTCCACTTCCAGTTGGGTTGGAGATGAGGCTCTCGTGGTACTTTCCTGCCTGGGCTGGGAAATGGGATCCTCTGGATCTCAGCCTCCCGAGGGGCCAGGATGATAGGCGTGGGATGACAGGCATGAGCCACTGGCACACAGGTTATGGTGTCTCATTCTTCAGAATTTCCATTAGTCCTCCTCTAGACGCTACCACCTAGACACTCCTCTACCTCCCTCAGGGACAGCAAAGGGAGGCTGAGAATTTTGGTAGGGCCATAGGCTTTAAAGTGGCCCCTCCACATCACTAGCCCTCTCTAAGTTCCCATTTGCCTCCTCTGGATGGACTGGTCGTCCAAGGAAAATCAGACCCAGTAGGAGTTCTGGGGCCTGCCCAGTATCCCCCCACCCCACCCAACAGGTACCTGTGGATTTCTGGGGCCAGCTACTCCATGTCCTGGTGGAAGACGTTGGGAGGGTTGCTGATAACTGGGTCCAGAGGTGCCCAGGGAAGGAGGGTGTCCAGCTCCCCACTGTCAAAGAAGGAGACACAAAGCGTGGATGGATCTACTGAGTTTCAGGGCATAGCCATCCACATGTCACTAAGGTCCCTTGGAGAACTGTATCAGGACATTCTCACACATCTATATTAAGACTCACTCAACTGTACCGAGTCTCTCACCTGCAGCCCTGACTGGAAATGAACATGCTCTGCTATGCTGTCCATCATCTGCAGCACCTTTGCTCTCTGTGTTTCCTGTCAGATCCTCCTTAAGCAGGACCCCCTTTCCAAGTGCTGCCTCCAAGAAGCCCGTTCTGACCACCTTGGCAGAGCTGGCACATCTTCGCTCTGCAGGCTGCCGGCTTTGTCACACTCTGCCTTCTGGCCAGTGTGGGTTGAGAGTGCACAAACGGGCAGGCCTGGCTTCCACTACTGGATTTCTGAAGGCCCTGATACACCACCCAGGGACTGGTGTTTTATCACACTCCGTGAGAGGGCACTCGAAGCCCAGGCAGTCTGTGGTCATAAGACAGGGCCATTTCTTTGTGTCGGCTTGAACTGGAGGATCTGGGAGCAGACTCTCTGAGTTTTATTGCTCAAGGCTGGTGCTCTACCTCTTGAGCCACAGCTACACTTCTGGCTTTTTGGTGGTTCCATGGAGAGTAGAGTCTCACGGGCTTTTTAGCTTATGGCTGTGTTCAAATAGTGATCCTCAGATCTCAGCCTCCAGTAGGACAGGGATGAGCCTGAGCCCCAGGTGACAGGCACCAAATGCTTTTTTTTGCTCCTATTTATCTCCAGTCAACTAGCAAGCCCAAGTTAAAATAATCAGTTACTGGGGATCAAAATCCTCTCCTACGTCAGTAAATCCAAAGATATAAAGTGTCTTTGGAAAAGGCTAGTCTGAGTTGGCTAGGGGTATTTGTGTGTGTGTGTGTGTGTGTGTGTGTGTGTGTGTGTGTGTGTGTGTGTGTGTGTGTGTGTAAATGTCAGGGATACCTACCCTTATCTCTGTGGTGCCTCATCCTCCCAGCAGGGAGTACATAAAGGATCCTGACCCCAAGGAAGGTGGATGGGCATGGGTACTTAAGGTCATATCCAGGGGAATAATCCGAATTCTGTCTTGCAACCGAAGCCTGGACAGATAATGGAGAGAAGGAGAGGTTTAGGAGACCATCAAGGGAAGCTGCTTACCTTTGGCTAGAAGTACCAGCCAGCTAGAAGACTGAATCCATCTTTCTTGGTAGTCAGATAAAAGGTGGACACTGTTCATTTATTTTATTATGATTGTGTGATCCCTAGGGCTTGGATTCAGGGCCTGGGTGTTATCCTTGAGCTTCATTTGTTCAAGGCTCAGGCCCTACCACTTGAGCTACACCACCACATCTGGCTTTTTTCTGTGTGGGCTTGGGGGAGAGAGGTGGTTTATGAGAGATAAAAATCTCACGAACTTTTCTGCCCGGGCTGGCTTTGAGTCACGGCCATCAGCCCTCAGACTACTGAAGAGCCAGGATGATGGGTGGGAGCCACAAGCTCCTGACCGCCACCATCCATTTATAATCCCTTAGGCCCAGGGCTGAGCCACCCCCACTGCACCTCCTTGTTGGGAGTAGGAAGCAGACATGAGGGGTTTGATACTTCAACAGCCTACCTATCTTTGAGCATTGTTCCAGGTCAGTCTGATGGCTTCCTCCTTATCCACAGCAATGACTTGGCTCTGTCACAAGAACAAATGTCCCCCGGGAGGTGTCAGGTCTGGGGTCTTTCCTATGCACTCCACCCCCCTGACTGAAATGAGGGTCTTTCCTGCCCAAGCTGGCTTTGAGTTGAACCATGATTCTCAGATTTCCACTCTTGAGTACTTAGGGTGATAGCCATGAGACACTGGCACCTGGCCAAAGATACTTTTCCAAGCCTGTCATACTATCCCCTCAGGAGACTGAGATCTGAGGACTGCAGTTGGATGCACCGTTCTCAGCAAAGTCCATGAGAATGATTATCTCTAATTAAACACCCCAAAAAATTGGAAGTGGAGCTGTGGCTCAAATGGCAGAGTGCTAGCTTTGAGCATAACATAAGGGATGGGACCCAGGCCCTAGTTATAAACTTTTTCTCTCATAGACCTACCCAAGAAAGGGAAGCAGGTGGGCACACAGGAGCTCAAAGCTCACACATAATACTCAAGACTCACAGAATTGACCCCATCCTGCTCTGATTCTCTAGATTCTATGTCCTAGATTATGTCAGTCTTAGATGGGACTGACCATGGACCAAGTCAGGACATTCAAGTACAATCTCTTACTGAGGATCCCATGACCTCATCAAGGACTCAAGTTCCCTCGACACTGGGCAGTCAGTTGAGGTCTAGTTATCCAGCCACAAGATATGGGATTGAACGGATATCTTGGCCAAGGGATGCAGACTGGAGGGCTGTAGAACCTTCTCTCTCAGGAAGGAGAAAAGGTCTATCCATCCCAGGAATGTTCCTGAGTTGTGAGTATCCTCAATGAAACAACCTTGCTCAGAGCTCAGTGCCTCTGGTTTTCCCACCAGCCTCTACCCAGCCCTTCTCCAGCTTCAGTCGGCCCTCTCTGAATCCCAGATCTGCCATCTAGACTAAAAGTTGAGCCAGCAAAGGAACCCACCTCTATCTCTGAGAATGGCAGTCATGGGGCCCGACAGTCCCCTAGAGGAAGTCTTGGGGCAACACTGGTCTGATTCCCGCCCTCATTCTCTGGATGTCCTGTGCCAGTGGCAGGCTTACCTCTGTCTCTGGTCAAGGAATGAACACTGGGGGTGTCATCTTCAGATTGAGCCAGCAAAAGTCCCAGTCCCCAAGGATGTACCACACAGGCATCCAGCAGTGGATGACAGCCATCTGGTCAATGGTGAAACCAAAGTGCCAGGACTTTTAACAGCCATGTGGCTGGGTCGAAGTCTCTATCCCTGATGGTCTAAGTTGTTAGGTGAGGACATGTCTCCAATGACCTGACACACCTGACCTGGGATCGTCCTCCATCTTCATCTTCTTACTTATCCCTTGCCATCCCCCTCTTCACACTCCCTCAGCCTATACCTCCCTATCTATTGGGCAATTTCTTCTTGTATGACTAGAAAATAAACTCGGTGGGCCAGGGGAGACTGAAATTTGGTGACACACCCTGAGCCCTAGGGTCTACCCAAGGCCATTTCCCTCTGCAGTCGGCGACCACACAGCTCCTGGATGTCATGAAGTTGCTAAGGCGTCAGTGGCTTGGTCCTACATACTGGCTTTAGGGTCTGAAACTGTCCCCACAGAGATTGTGAATGGTTGGCTTCCTTGATCCAGAGACTCCAAAACAAGGCTTGCATGTTCCGTTCTTCCTTCCTTTCCTCCTTTTTTTCCTCCATCATTCCCTCCTCTTTCTCTTTCCTTTCTTTGTGTCACTCCTGGACCTTGAACTCAGAGCCTGGATGCTGTCCCTGAGCCTTTGTACTCAAGGCCAACAGTCTACAGCTTGAGCCACTCATCCACTTCTGGCGTTTGCTTTTTGGTAGTTTGTTGGTGATAAGAGTTTTACAAGCTTTTCTTTGTTGGACTTAAGCCTCAGTCCTCCCATCTCAGCCTCCTAAGTAGCTAAGATGACAGGTGTGAAGCACCAGCATCCAGCTCAAACCAAGATTTCTTCATGTGCTCTGGAACCAGCACTGGAACCTTTCAGCGTCTATGACCGCCTGGACCTGGCACTCACTGTAATGGTTTGTTGGATAAATAAATGAGCATCTCTCTACGACAATATTACAGAAACTCCCATCCAACTCAGGGAAGCATCCTGGGGGTGGAGGGGTTAGTGGGGGATGTGTCAAAGCCTGAAGTAGCTCTTCCACAGTTCTCCCTCGTCCCTCATCCTGCCCTCCTGGTGCCACTGCACTTAACTCTTTTGGCTCTGAGGATGTGAGCCACGATGTACACGCTGGATTTTGGGGCTCTGCGATGTCTTTCTTCTCAAAAATCTTTGTCCAGCGGCTAACCCACAGTTTGGCACTCAATTTTTGCCCTCAGGTGTGAATGAGGCACGTGAGATGAAAGCCTGGCTCAAGGGGCCTCCTCTCCTCCTCCTGGGGCCAGACAGGATGGTCCACCACATTTGGCCCCCAATTTTCATGTTGCAGAGAAAGGATCCTTGAGGCATCCTGGTTCTCTGAATCTCCCAGATTCCAGTGCAGTGCTGGGAATAGTCTCTGCTCACAGCTGGCAGGCTGGGTATGGCGAGGTCACCATCTCTGCTCCCATGATGTCCTTGACTGTGGTGGTCACCCTAGAGAGAACCAGAGGAGAATCAGCAACTGCTGGAGGAAGGCAGTCAAAGCAGGATGTTCATGACAGGAGACGATCTGGCTTGGGAACTCTGCCTGTGCCGCTTTGAACATCATTGTTTGGCAGCTGAAATGGTCCATCTTATTTGACCCATAATCCCAGTCATTAGTAGTAATTGCCAGCTTAAAGAAAAAATCCTGGAAAAGCTGGCATTTCAGTTGCCACAATCAAACTTAAAGGTTTCCAAAGTCAGTGGTCCACTTTTCCTTCCAGACAGCCTACAGCAGGTTACAGAAACTGGCATTCAGCCAGCCCTAGCTAACTGCCATGGCCTGACACCATGCACGGTTCAGCAGGAGGAAGACACTTGCCTACCACTGCCCAGGTGGAAATGGCCCAGGCAGGACACAGATGGGAGTCTGTAGGACTTCAGGGAGGACTGCCCACCGGTGCACTGCCCTAGGAGGAAATCCATGCCACCAGTGGGGGCCTGGAGCCCCCTGCCCAGTTGCCCATGGACACCGCCAAAGCCCTGGGTAAGGTTCCCCTCTCAACCTTGTTTGTGGTGAACCATCTCCTATGTCACACCATTTGCCACCCACCAGACCTTCCTAGCTTCACATCTTCTGCCCTACTCCCCCCATATCATTCCCTAATTATGTTTGGCAGACACATTTCCAACCCTTGAATTAGCTCCAACTCTACACACCAGAGCAGGGTGACTGGCTGTATGAGTGTGGCTGTGGTCACTCTTGCCTCACCAGCCTGAAGACAGAAGGACAGGTGTCCACTCTGGTCTGCGATTCACACAGACCTCCAAGGGGAGATGCACGCAGGCCCAGCAGCTACTGTGAGCTACAGGAAAGGGGAAGAGAGAGGTGGAAAGAGATGGAAAGGAATATCTACTGAAACCTTCCCCAAGCGATTCATGTAACAGTGAAGGAGAAAATAAAAATTGTGGCTGGGATCATACTTGGCATTGATGACAAAAGAACAATACACATACACACAAATAAAATGCTTTTGCTCTTTTTAGACATGGTGAGTTAAATATGTTTCCATTGTTTTCATCTCCCTGCTCTCCTAACACACACACACACACACACACACACACACATACACACACACACACACACACACACACACACACACACACACACACACACACACACACACACACACACACAAAATCCAGACCTGTGACAGAAGACTGGTCCATGCAGCACCAGCAATTTGCTAACTGAATGCTCACCTGAGCACAGTCATGCTGTACAAGGTGAAAGATGATCTCTCTCCCTCCCTCCCTCCCTCCCTCTCTCTCTCATACACACACACACACACACACACACACACACACACACACACACACACACACACACAGAACAGTGCCTCTCCTGAGTTTGTCAGTTCCTCATCTGGGACAAAGTACAAGCTGGGGCATCGGGTTCCCTTGTCAGAACCAGGGGATCCCACCAAAGGGGAGCACCACTCTAATAACAAAGAACCACCCTGCCTCTCCCTTTCTCCAGGGTCAGAATCTTCCTCTTTGGAACAACAAACTTTAACTCCACATAAATCAAAACCCTAGGCCAGGATGCTGGATAAAGGAGTCCTGAGACAGGTGGCTCCTTAGAGCCAGGACAGATAACAAGCAGGGGTTCATGGTGCCCCCAAAGGAGTGTCTGACCTGGGGTAGGGGTGCTTTGGGGCAAAAGGATGGTGTCCTAAATGGACTTCCTACTTCCAGCTTAGATGCTTCTGGATGACTTGGCGCATTCTTGGGGAGAATGAGGAGACCAGATGGACCAGGAGTACCAGCAGATTCTGGCAGAGCTGGGAAATGTGATCACCCTGTGAGAACTGATGGCAGCTGGGGTGGGGAGGATAGGTTGGGTGTGTGTGGGAGGAGGTGTGTTCCTCCCAGATATTCATCTATCTGACCCCCAGTATCCTCACCTCCTTAGTGGGCTCTTCTGGGACCCTCCTCAGGTGAAAGGGTGACCAAGCATATAGGACAAGTGCTCAAACAGCAAGGGGGTCTATCTTCTGCATCCAACACCCCAACCCCCTGAAAAAAGGAAAAGACCTGAGAAGGCAGGTTTGAAGATGCTGCTCCCCACCTCTGACTGAAGCCACCAGGTTCCCAACAATGTGAGGAAGGGTGCAGATGGGTGGCTGTTTGGATCCATTACTCCAGGCCAGGAGCTCTCTGGGCCCCCTACATAGCCAACCCTGCATCTCCCCGTTTCCTGGGACACTGGCCACTAGGGACATGAAAGGGATCGTTGGGTTGCCACCCATCCCCACTCCCCACCCCTGGGGTGCATATGTAGCAGAGCCAGGGTGTACTGTGGGATGCAGGGGAGGCACAGGTGAGACAGGAGAAGGGAGGTGGGAGGCACGGGTCTGGGTCCGCAGAATGGAGGATGCTCTGAGGGGGGGTCGAGGGGTTCTCTGGGCAATGGGGTCCCAGGATGTGGGGCCGCGGTAGGCAGTGGCTCCAGGTGTGGCAGGCCCGGAATCTAAGGACCAGGGACCTGGACCGGGTCACTGAGACAAGCCTGCCAGGGGCGCGTTATCTCAGCTGGGCAACAGAGAGGCTCCCCGGGTCTAGACCGGCAGCGCCATTTTTGAAATACGGCACCTTGGGGAGGGCCACGGAGGGAGGGGCGGGATCTGAGGGTGCATGGTAGGGCAAGTGTGGTTCTCTACTCCCCTTCAGCTGCAGACAACTCAGGTCCCACCTCATCCACAGCCAGACCTGTTTAGGCGTTGCCGCCATTACTCCTGCAACTGCTGCCGCCAAGGCTGCCTCTTCGGCTGCTTCTTCCTCAGTGGCCTCCTCCTCTGTGGCCACTGCCACCACCATGATAATTGGAAACTTGGACTTGGGACAGACTATGGCCACCCCCCCACCATGGGGCTGCTTGAGGTGATGTGTCTGCTGTGCTAGCTCTGCATGCTCTGCACTCCCAGTCAGGACCTTCACTTCAATTGAGGCCTCAGCCAGCCACTGAAGCCACTTCCTCTCATGTATGTACTTACTCCTCTCTGCTCTCTCTCTCTCTCTCTGCTTCCCCTCCTCTTGCGGCCCACTTCGACACCTCTGGGCATGCATGCCTGCCATTGAGAGACCCTGGCCACTGCTACCACCACAGTGAGCCCTCTGGGCCCTGTCTCCTCCTCCCCTTGGCCCCACCCCCTCCTCTACTCAGCCCTGTCCCCTGCTCCCCTCAGCCCCGACCCCCTTGCCTACAAGAGCAGCCTTGACTGGGCCCTAAGGCTTCCAGGCCATGGGAATTGCAGCCTCACCTCAGCTCAGCTCTCCCGGCCAACCCTAACACATGCCCATGGAATCAAATCTCCCCTCAGCCCCACCATTGGAGGAGACTCTCCTCTATTCATATCCACTCCACACATCAAGCAAGTACACAGTGACCCCTGTGTGTGTGTATGTAGGTGTGTGTATGTGTGTGTGTGTGTGTGTGTGTGTGTGTAAGAGAGAGAGAGAAAGAGAGAGAGAGAGAGAGAAAGAGAGAGAGAGAGATTGTTGAAGATAACTACCTCAGAAAAAAGCACCCTTTGGGATGACTCAGCACACAGAACACTTCAAAATTCAGCACAGGGGCTGGGAAGGTGGCACAGTGGTAGAGCGCTTGCCTTGCATGCCTGAGGCTTTGGGTTTGATTCCTCAGCACTACATAAGCAAAAAGAAAAAAGCCGGAAGTGGCGCTGTGGCTCAAGTGGTAGAGTGCTAGCCTTGAGCTGAAGAGCTGAGGGACAGCGCCCAGGCCCAGAGTTCAGGCCCCACAACCTAACCCCCCCAAAAAAAAAACAACAAAAAAAGCACAAAGCACCCTATGTAAAGGACTCAGCACAGTGCGCCCTTTGAAGGACTTAGCATATAATAACCTTTGGGATAACTCAACATACTCCCTTTGAAGGAGGAAGTCCATAGCACGCAGTGTATAGGACTCAGTTCATGGCATACTTTGAAAAACTCAGCATGTAGCACTCTTTACCAGGACTCAGCACATAGCACCCTGTGTTAAGGCTCCATACATACCACTCTTTGAAAGGCTGAGTATGTAGCACTCTGTGTAAAACATTGAGTGAACAGTGCCCTTTACAAAACTCAGCACATAGGAGAGTTTTGAAGGACTCAGCACATACCACCCGGTGGAAGGGCTCAGCACACAGCACCATTTGAAGGACAGTACGGAGCACCCTATATAAAGGACTCGGCACACAGCACCCACAAAACTCACCTCATCCCACTCTTCTCAAGGTTGTAGCACATTTCACCTATTGGGATGACTCAGCATACAGCCCCCTTTGAAGGACTCAGCAAAAGTACTCTGTGTAAAGGACTCGGCCCACAGCACCCATTGAAAAATTCACCTGTCCCTCCCTTCTCAAGGGCTCAGCACATAGCACCATTTGGGATGAATTAGCACTCTGCACCTTTTGAAGGACTCAGCATAAAGTACATTGTGTAATGGACTCAGCACACAACACCCTTTGAAAAACCCAGCACAACCCACTCTTCTCAAGGACTGAGAACATAGCACCCTTTGGGATGACTCAGCACACAGCATGCTTTTTGAGGACTCAGCACAAAACCCCCACGCGGGAAGGACCCAGAAAACAGCACCCTGTGAAGGACTCAGCACATAGCTGTATGTCACAAGTTCAGCTGTCATTAGAATTAGGGTGCTTTCTTCTGTATCACCATTCTTCAGAAACACTTCACAAAAATCCTACTAGTTCACCTTTAGCTAACCTATGTTTTATGGGGGAGGGTCAGCTGGGGGTCTTGAACTCATAGCGTGGGGGTCCTGTCCCTGAGCTCTTTGGTTCAATGTTAGAGCTCAACCACTTTGAGATATGGCTCCAATTTTGTTTATTTTGGGGGGGTTGTGCTTTGACAGGCCTTACAGTGATCAGGAAGGCCAAGTTGGGGTGTCCATGGCCAAAGGCTCTTAGCTTGGCCTGGAGCTGACCTCTCCCTTCCTTGTTCTCCTGGAAGCCGGGCCTCCTGAAGCTCTCTTGGCCTAAGATGGAACAGATCAGCTCTGGAATCAGCATTCAGGGTGGACAAAAGTCAGTTTGGCCCTGGTCACTTCCCCCAATTGAACTCTAGATGACGATAGTCCCCCACGATGGCAGGGGGTCACATGTCCCGCATCTGGATACAAGGGGGCAGGAGTCAACAAACATAGGGTTTGTACCTGTGAGTTGAGTTTACTCTTGCTCTCCTGGGGCCCCAAACATGCTTCGATGCCACACTTGACAGGAATGTACTTGAGAGTCTTACTTATAATTAACCATCAAAAAGTAAGTGGGGCTGTGGCTCAAGTAGAAGAGCACTAGCCTTGAGCAAGAAAACTCAGGGATAGAACCTAGGCCCTCAGTTCACACACACACACACACACACACACACACACATACACATACACACACACACACACAGACACACACAGACACACACACACACACACACACACACACACACACACACACACCACATGCATGCAAAATCAGAGATTTCTACAGTGCAATCTTTGGGTATTCTTTACCTTTACCCCACTAAGCCTGGTGGCTGTTGACCTAGGTGTTTGATGCATCCAACACCACCTGGCATCTTTAATTTTGATGAACAGAATGGCTACAAGGTCAGCCTTCCCCCATCCCAGCTCCTTGACTGGGTCAAGGTCTATCCAGGCCCTTTGGGGCTCTTTTTACACAATCGCCAAGATGCCTTCAAAACGCATCACATGCTGGGCAATGGTGGCACATGCTTGTCATCCTAGCTACTCTGTAAGCTGAGATCTAGAGGACCACGGTTCAAAGCCATCTTGGGCAGGAAAGTATGTGAGACTCTTATCCTTGATAAACCATCAGAAAACAAGAAGTGGCACTGTGATTCAAGTGGTGTAGTGCTAGCTATGAGAAAAAGAGCTCAGGGACAGTGGCCAGGCCCTGAGTTCAAGCCCCAGGACAGGAAGAACATATCTTTGTTGGAGGCTTGTTTTCCCTTTGAAAGCAATTCATTCTCTGTGATAAGCATAACATGGGCCTCTTCCCTGGCCACCAATGGTCCATTAGATGTCCCTTGAATACGGGCCACCTCCCGGTAGCCTCTGCCCTACCCGACCAGCAGTTTACCCTTCCCATCACCTTGCAGATGGAGGCCTGAGAGAAGGCCACCTGGCCACCTACTTGTGGTGGCTGATGAGGCTTTTGAGAGTCAGTATGTCACATAGAGAGTCATCATCTGCATCATTCTACAGAAGAAAGGGAGGGAGTACTCGCCTGAGCCTGTGAGCTGTGGGTGATCTGCAAATGTGGCTTCTGTGGCAGGATGTGCTCCATGGGGGAGTACTCTATGGGGTAGGATACCCCGACCTGTCTTTTGGCAGTTTCCACACTGCTTTGAAGTGGCAATTCTTCAAAACCTTTCTGTTCTCCCTCATTTTGACCACCGCGGAGCCTGAGGTTTCTGAAACAGTGGTGGTGGCGGGGGACAGATTCAGCCTGTGCCGGCATCTGGTGCCTGCTGTCCATGCCTTCCCCTGAGAGGAACCACAGCGGCTCCCACAGCTCTCTCCTCTTCATCTTCTTCTGGGACAGCCAGCTCATATGCTCAGTTTTCTCCTGACACAGCTCATCCAGGACAAACATCTGATCTTTACACGCCACGAGGGAGTCCTCGATGGTGCAGATGTGTGCCAACAGCTGGCTGCATCGATGGTGGAGCTCATCCGCTGGACTCTGGAAGTCCACCTAAACAGGCAGGTCGTGGACAAAGCAGAGTTTCTTCTCGGATGCCCACGTGTCCTGCTTCGCATCCCCACATATGCTTTGGTGCCAGCTCGCTGCCAGATGGACTGGGCACCCACAGTGGGCCTGCCACTCTTGGTGCAGGAGTTTCCCCCTGTGGATTTCAGCCATGGAGAACACCCTCAGATCCACGGCCCTCTCGGTTTGGGGGATGTCTCCCTCCTCTGCGATGGTCACGTCTGGAGGAGTTGCCTCCTCACCTTTTGCTTTTCCAGGGCTCTCAACTTCCCCTTCCCTAGGGAAGCTCAGCTGGGCCTACATGCACTCCTCCTGTGGTCTGTTCACTTCCAGGCACTTGAGGGTATCCTGCCAATTTGGGGGCACCACCTCGTCCCAACAGTTGGTGGGGCCTGCACTTGCTTCAGCTGCTCCAGCAGCTGGGTCTGCCTCTCTAGGTGCTGCTGCAGGGCCTCCTTCTCAGAGCTCAGCTGCTCATTGGAGGTGATGTGCAGCTCACAGGTGGTTCTGAGCTACTGCAGCTGGGCCAGGGACTGCTCCTGCTGCTCCTGCAGCTCCCAAGTTGCTTGGCTCTCTCTCTCAGCCACCTCTTTCCATTCCTCTATCTTCTCCTCCCTGTGATCCAGCTATTCCCACAGATGTTTCTACACCTGCTGCTCTGAGTCCAAGATGCTGGCTACCTTCTCCTTCTCACTGCTCACCATGTGGAGAGTGTCCCGCAGCAGGGCCAGCTGTTCTTCCATCTGTCCGTTGCACACATACACATCATGGGATCTTGCAGATCTCGTGCTGTTCCTTGGCCTTCTCCAGTCTCCACGGTTGCTTCTGCTGCTCCATGTTCTGGAAATGGAGCCTTTGGTTTTCGTGGACCTGGATGTGAAATTGTTCCTCCAGGTTTTCAACTCCATCTGCGTGCAGTAGGCCTGGGCTTGCACCTGCTGCTTGGCCGGAGATGGTTCCGAAGGGGGCCATGTCTCTGCCAGCTTCCTTCTCAGTTCCCTCAGCTCCTTCTCTAGGTCAAACACCTGCCTTGCCCCTCGAGTCTTCTCCTTTGTCTGTTGGTTCAACCACTGGGTCAGCCGCCAGGGCTCCTCCTTCTGCACAGACCTCTCAATGCTCAGGTCTTCTATGAAGGTGTCTCTCTCTAGATTCGCTGCAGTCACCATTCAGCTCAGGTTATCAAGTAGTCTCTTTAGTACCTCACGCCCCGCCAGCGCTTGTCGGAACTTGCAGATTCTGCTCGTCATGTTGCTCCACCATGTCCAGAGTGCTTTCAGCTTCTCCTGCAACTGAGTGTTCACTTGCTCCAAGTCATTGAAGCTTCTGATCTTTTCCTCGAGCTGAAGGGTCACATCATTCAGCTGGTCGAAGAACATTTTGGTCTCATTCTGTGAGCAATGACCACAGAAGCCGCCATCTCCAGCTCTCCCATGTGCTGCTCTGCGGTCTGCAGGCAGCTGGTCAGAGCTTCATGCTCCCTTTCTCTGTCATCGGTCACCTGCTGCACGCTGGCTGGTGAACATTGTAAATCACTTTCTGCCCAAACCAACCTCTGTATGGGTGCCTTGTGGATCTCTAACTCCCTTTTCATTGCTGCGTGCAGTTGGGCTATCTTCTCCTCTCTTACTCCTGTTCATCCTTCAGGTCTGTCTTTTCCTGATTCAGTGGTTGGATCTTGGCACAGAGCGCCTCTTTTCTTCTTTTGCTGGGATCCAGGGTGGGCACCACATGTTAGTACAACTGTGTAGATCCTTGTTGTTAGCAGGACCATTGGCAGTCTGGACCCTGGTGGCTGTGGCTGTGTCCAAAGCCCGGGGAGGCTCATGGTCAGCATCCCATTTGGCTGGACTCTTCTTTGAATCACACTCCCCATTGGCGTTTGTCTCGGGGATCTTTCACTTTTTCATGTTCTCAGTTTTCTTCAATGTTGCAGATCTGTTGGGAAGATTCTTATGCCAGTGTTCTTGAGGCAATTTCTTGCCCGCAGCTCTCTCATGGAGTCCTGTTGTTTCAGACATCTGAGCTCTGGGACAGGAAAGATGGGCTGGCCCCTTTCCCAAGGTCTGGGAAATCCTCTATTCACCCACTCACTGTCTAGGACATTAATTTTCTACTCTACTCCAATGTGGCCTCGAGTATCTTGCTTACCACTCAGCCACCTCTACCTTCCTCAAGTGTTAGTAGTGGTTTCAACCACCTGTGGAAATCCAGATGTTACTGGGCAGCATGGAATGTGGGCGTGGCCACCATTCTTGTTTCCCATTGGTCAGAAATAACCATGAAAAAAATGAGGGTGTGGATGGAATCCTGTGAGGCAGGCAGAATGGGCAAAGTCAAGATAACAGCACCCCTTTGACATGAAACTCTGTCCAGTACAGTTGGGGACAAGAGGGTGACCTGCTTTAGCTGGATGGCTGCACAGATTGGTGTGTATGGCTGTTTGTTGCCAGTCCCTGACCTTGAACTCAGTATCTGGGCACAGTCCTTGAGCTGCATTTGCTCAAAGCTGGCCCTCAACTAGTGAAGCCACATGGCTCTACTTCTGGCTTTGTTTGCACTGAAGTTGGACAGGGGTCTCAAGGACTTTCCTGCTTAGGGTGACTTTGACCACGAACCTCTTATCACAGCCTTGTAAGTATCAAGAAGGACTGCTGAGAGCCATTGATGCCTGCCTAATCATTGGTCTTGCTGATGTTCTTGGTCAGACTGGTGATTTCCTTATCCTTGGATTTAAGTGGTGAGAGCCGGAGCCCACATCCTGGTCCTGACACCTCCAAATGACAGGTGATCCTAAAAAACTCATTTCTATCCATATGAATACCAATGGCATGTCATATATGTGATTGAATGGGCAGTTCTTGAATGATTCTAGGATAAAATTATATACAATTATATTATAGGACACTGATCAATTTTAATTAACACTTTATGAAGTATTTAAACAATCACATTCCTTAAATGGAGGCAGAATGAAATAACTAAGAATTAGACATCACATAGTATACAGCTGCCATTTTTCCTGTCAGGACTGGGATCGGAACTCATGGTCTGGGTAACTCTTTTGTACTGTGTGGAAAGGGAAGCTCACCTCCTTGAAGTGATGAAATTCAAGTCTGTTCCTTAGACCTGAAATCGATCCCCAGCACTAGAAATCATCCTATTCATGTACATTTTAAATGTTTGGTTTATATTCATATACATAGGTTGACTCCATATAGCGTTCAGTGTATTCATTTTTATTTTTTGTTTTATTCATGTATTGGCAATTTATTTTATTGACTATTATGGCACATAGAACATTGGTTCCATAGGATATAGGTCTGTATATATGTTCCACTTCATACCTGACTCCCAGGACTTTCACAAAAAAAGAAAATGTTTGTCATCATCAGCTTCTTACTCCATGATTCATTTTTTGGGAGTCCTGGCATCTGAACTCATGGCCTACAGGGCCCAATTCATAAATGGGTGAGTGTCAACATGCCATCCTGGGGCAAATTGAGCTGACAGGCAGTTCCAAGGACCTTAGATCGAGCCCCAGGGTTAGACATAATAAGAACAGAGTGACACCCAGTTGGTAGTATGCTAATAAATATGTCTTTATAGAGTGCCAGACATGTCTACACATTATTCAGTTATGTAGACTACCTTCCTACAAATTCTTGTGTATTTATTATCCCTCCATTAATTAATGTTATTGTTTTCATCCTTAATAAATGATTAAGTAAATCAGTGTCCTGAAATTATTGTGTCTCTGTAAGAAATAGTATTCTTTTAATGTTTCATAGTAAATAAAATCAGTCTACTGAAATCATGATGTCTAATTTTATATGAGTAGTATTCAGGATCAGCTCATTCAACCGTGTCATTGATAACATTACATCATTATTACTATGGATGGGAAGGAGTCTCTTAGGATCTCCGCCATCTGGAAGTGGCATTACTGGGATTCAACTCTAGGCCTACCTTGCCATGCGAGACTATGGCTTCCCCAATAGACTGCCATCCTTCAGCAATGCAAGGTGAAGTACCCTTTGGAGTCATGTCATTAAGACCGAAATGGTCACAGTGCAAAGGAATAAAATGTAAAAATGCAATCCTGCCACTATTTATTTTGGGGGGGGTCGGTTATAGGGCTTGAACTCTGGGCCTGGGTGCTGTGCCTTTGGTCTTCAGCTAAAGGTAAGCATTCTACCGCTTGAGTCACAGCGCCATTTCCAGTTTTCTTGGAGATAAGTGTATCACGGACTTTCCTGGTTTTGAACCGAGATACTCAGATCTCAGCCTCCTGAGTAGCTAGGATTACAGGTGTGAGCCACCAGGGCCCAGTTCTGCCACTTTTTTTCTGTGCATATTTTTTCCCAGCACAAGGCCTGGAGGTCTAGGATCCCAGGATCGGCTGTGGCTCCAGTGGCTGCAGTGCAGCCTAGGGTGATAGAAGCTGAGGCAGAGTGCCATGACCTGAGTTCAAGACCTTGCTTCGAAAAAAAAAATCCCTCCCCCCCACAAAAAATTTAGCTCCCTGGCTTGCAATTCTCGCCATTATTTCTACTTTGAATTTGAACTCAGGGTCTGGGAAACTCTGCAGCACTGTGGACGAAGAGGAAGCTCACCATGCTTAAAGACAAGAAAGTCAGGCCTGGTCCCTAGGCCTGAATTCAATCCCCAGCCCTGGAAAACATACTGTTTATATACATTATAAAGATAGGATTTGTACTTACCTATAGATGTTCATTCCATATTGTTGTTATTGATTGTATTTTTGTTTTATTCATTTATTTACCGTTTATTGACTGTGATGACACACATTCCATTTATTAAATTGATGACATCCCATCACATAGTATCTAAATTTGTGGACATGTTCTCCATTATGTTTGACACTCAGGACTCTCAGAGAAAAGGAAAACAGGTGTCACACTCTGCTTCTTACTCCATGATCCAATTTTTTGCAGTGCTGGGATCTGAACTCAGGGCCTAGCAGACCCAATTCATGAATGGGTGTGTCAAAACGGCAACCTCTAGGCAAGGAAGCTGCCAGTCAGTTCCCAGACCCTGAGATTGAGCAGCAGGGATGGCCAAAATAGCCATACATGGATAGGCAGGTGGTATATATCAATAAATATATATTTGTATATAATTCCAGAGACATGTACCTAGGATTCAATGACATCAACTACGTTCCTACTAACTCTTAGGTATTTATTATGCCTCCATTGAAGGAATAGTATTGATTTCACGCTTAATAAACCATTCATTAAGATCAATCAACATCCTAAGATCATTGCATCTAATTTTAGACTAGAACAATGCCCGCAAAAACTTCTCAATCACTCATGACTTTGCCCACATTCCATCGTTATTCCCATGCATAGCAACGAGTCTCGTGGGAAGTCCCCCTATTGGTAGTTATCAGGACCAGGATTCAAAATCAGGGCCTATGATGACATATGGGCCCGTGGCTTCCCTGATAATTTGCTAGCTGCTGCCAATGTAAAGTGAAGTACCCTTTGTAGCCATGTAATTTGGACCCATGTTGGTCACCATGCAAAGGAAGAAAATGTAAAAAATCCATCCTCTGGCTATTTTTCTGTGTGGGTGTTTTTTTACTCCTGCAAGGCTTCAGGGCCTAGGATCACAGGGTCAACTATGGGCCTATGGCAGCCCACCATCCTAAACCGATCGAAGCTGAGGCAGGGTTGCCATGAAGTGAGTTCAAATCCTTTGGTTAGCAAAAAAACAAAAAACAAAAACAAAAACAAAACCCACCTAAAAACTAATAAAGCACCCTAGTTCAGAATCTTGTTTATTGAGCATGATGACAGATATAACTGTGCTAGCATGGATGACAATCTATTCCCATGTCTATAGAGTTGCTTAAGCCATCTCCATCCTAGCTGAGACCCAGAACTTCCAGAGGACAGGAAACAGGTGGACGGATTGGATTCTCACACCTGCATTCCACATTTGGCTGTGTTGGGATTTGAACTCAGAGTCTAAGAGGCCCAATTGGAGAAAGGGTCAAGTGAGGACACCATGATGTGAGCATCTAAGGAACTAGGCTGTTCCCAGGACCTGAGATTGAGCCCTGGGGATAGGGCAGGTGGAGAGCACAATAGTCACATATTCATAAGCTGAAGATAGTATGCGTATTTGTTTAGAGTAGGAGAGATGGCGACCTGTGATGGAATCAAATCTACCGTGTGACTACTGATTCTTGGATTTTTCCCAATGCCTCCATTTTATGACTGTGATGATTATGGTCACGTTTCATCAATTCTTCATTAAAAATATTCGATACCCCAGGAATCTTGCCTATCATTAACTACTCACATCTTGCAGGAACTACTCATTCAAGGATGAGATTGATCACATTCCACTAGTCTTTCTAGGTCCGGAAACAAGTATCTGAGGATCTCACACCAATCCCTCAATGTAGGGGAGCTGATTGGGATTCGACCTCTGGGCCTTTTGGCCTGGATGGCCTGGGGCTTCCCCAAGAGATGCAGGCCTTCAGCCACTCCAGGTAACCTTCACTCTGTAGGTCGTCGGTTTCAGACCCAACATGGTCACCGTACAAAGGAAAATGAACATAAAAGCACCAGGTGGAACTTCCCACTGCTTTTTGTCCCTTCGCAGCTTTCTTTTCTCCTGCAAGCCCTGGGGTCCTAGGATTCGAAGATGGGCTGTAGTTCCAGAGGCCACAGCATAGAATGATCGGAGCTGAGGCAGAGTTGCCACTACTTGAGTTCGAGCACCCGGTCTGGTTAAAATATATATACATATATATGAAGGAAGGAAGGAAGCACACTATCACAGAATTTGCGCTATTTTACTGCCAGAACTGAGATTTGAACTCAGGTCTGGGCAACTCTGTTTGCACTGTTGGAGAAGGGGAAGCTAACCATCTTGGAAGACTACAAGGTCAGGACTGGTCCCAGGGCCTGAATTGAAGCCCCAGAACTGCCAAAAATCATATGCCCAAATCTTTTACACATAGGGTCTCTATTTACATACATATGTGAATGCATCATGTTTCAGTGTAGTTTTTTTTTTATTGTGTGTCTTAGCCAGGGATGCATTTTGTGTTTTATTGAGTATGATGACAGATATAACTGTGCTGACATGGATAACAACGTATTCCCATGTCCATGGAGTTGCCTATGTCTTCTCCATTCTAGCTGAGACCAAAGACATTCACAGGACAGGAAAACAGGTCAACCTATGGGTTCTCACATCAGGATTCATGTTTTGACATTGTTGGGATTGGAACTGAGAGCCTAGCAGGCCCAATTTGTGAAAGAGTCAAGGTGAGGACACCAGCATGTGAGCAACTGAGGAGCTAGGCCATTCCCAGGACCTGACAATGAGCCCAAGGGAGGGCCAGGATAGGCATAAATTCATACTTGAAACATAGGATCTGTATTGACATATATGTGTGGGCAGCATCTTGCGTTTGGTGCATTTCTTCTCCTTAATTTGTGTCTAATTCATGATGGTATTGTGAATTTTACTGAGTACGGTGACAGATATAACTGTGATGACACGGATGATGACCTGTTCCCATGGCTATAGGGTTGCCTAAGGATTCATTCTCCATCCTACCTGAGACCCAGGACTTCCACATTAGAGGAAATCAGACACAATGACTGACTTCTGACATCAGGGTGAATCTTTTGTCAGGCCTGGGATTTGAACTCAGGTCTGGGTAACCCTGTTGCACTGTGGTGGAAGGGAAACTCATCATCCCTGAAGACTAGAATGTCAAGCCTGGTCCAGGGCCTGATTTGAAGTCCCAGCAGTGGACAAAATAACAAGCTTACCTTTCTTAAACATAGGATCTCTATTTACATACAGATGTTTTATGCATTTTGCTTTCAATGTAGTTATTTTTTTAATTTTGAGTCTTATTCATGGATGTATTGTTTGTTTTATTGAGTATGGTGACAGGTATATCTGTGCTGCAGTGGAGGACAACCTATTCCCATGGCTATAGAGTTGCCTATATAGCATTCTCCCTCCTCGATGAGGCCCAGGAACTTCACAGGACAAGAAATCATGTGGATCCATTTTTTCTCACACCAGGATGAATCTTTTGGCTGTGCTGGGGTTTGAACTCAGAGCTTAGTAGGCAGAATTGGGGAATGGGTCAAGGTGAGCACACCAGCCTGTGAGCCACTAAGGTGCTAAGCCGTTCACAGGACCTGAGCTCGTGCCCAGCAGCAGGGGTCAATCTACTCATGAAATCATAATTTAAAGACAGGAGCTATATTTCCATATATGGGTGGGTGGTATGTTGCGTTCAGTGTACTCATTCTCTTGATTTTGTGTCTTATTCATGGATGCGATATGTATTTTACTGAGAGTGATAACAGTTATAACTATCCTAATATGGCTGGCAACCAATTCCCATGAGTATAGAGTTGCTTATATAGCATACTCCATTCTAGCTGAGACCCAGGACTTTCACAGCATAAGAAAACTGGTGCAACCATTGGCTTCTCATATCAGGATGAATCTTTTGGTAGTGCTGGGATTTGAACTCAAGGCCTAGCAGGCTCAAGTGGTGGATGAGTCATGGTGAGCACACCACCACGTGAGCCACTAAGCATCTAGGTCTTTCCTGGAACCTGAGATCAAGCCCCGGTGGGAGCTATAGTAGTCATAAATTCAGAATTTAAACAAAGGATCTCTATTTCCATACATGGGTGGGCGGCATCTTGGGTTCAGTGTAGTTATTGTCTATATCTGGTGTCTTACTCATTGATGTATTGTGTATTTTCTTGAGTATAGGATGACAGATATAACTATGGTGACCTGGATGAAAAGCTATTCCCATGAGAATAGAGTTGCCTATGCATTTTCCATCCTAGCTGTGACCCAGAACTTGCACAGCACAGAAAAACAGGTGCAATGAATGGTTTCTCACATCTGGGTGAATTTTTGGAAGTGCTGTGATTCGAACTCGGGTCCTAGGAGGCCCAACTGCCCAATGGGTCCACATGAGCAAACCAGCCTGTGAGCCACAAAGGAGCTGGGCTGTTCTCAGGAGCTGAGATCAAGCCCTAGGGAGGCCACAAGAGTCCTCAATGCATCATTGAAACACGGGATGTATATTCACATCCGAGTGTGGACTACCTCATGCATTGAGCATAGATATCCTCTCTATTTTGTATGCTATTCATGGATGTATTATGTATGTTCTTGAGTATATATGACAGGTGTCACTGGGCTGACATGGATGACAACATTTTCCCATGGCCACAGGGTCACCCATGCCTTCTCCATCCTAGCTGAATCCCAGGACTCACACAGGAAAGGAAAACAGGTGAGACATCTGGCTTCTGACATGATGAATATTTTGGTACTGCTGGGATCTGAACTCAGCACCTAGCAGGCCCAATAGGCGAATGGGTCCACATAAGCAAAACAACCTGTGAGCCACTAGGGACCTAAGCCATTCCCAGGACCTGAGATCAAGTCCCAGGGGTAAGGCAGGGGAAGCACAATAGTCAACCATTGATAAGCTGAAGGTAGTAAGCAAATAAGTACATATCTTTATAGAGTAGGAGAGATGGTGACCTGTGATGGAATCCAATCTATCTTGTGACTACCGATTCTTGGATCTTCTGCAATGCCTCCATTTAATGACTGGGATGATTATGGTCATGCTTCATCAACTCTTCACTAAAAATAACCGATACCCCATGAGTTTTGACTATCATTTCCTACGCGAATTCTCAGGAACTACTCATTCAAGGAAGAGATTGATCGCATTTCATGGCTCTTCCTAGGTCTAGAATTGAGTATCTCAGGAACTCCTGCCATTCCCTCAATGTAGGATGGCTGACCAGGATTCGACCTCGGGGCCTCGGTTGCCCGGTTGTCCTGTGGCTTCCCCGACAGCCAGCATGCCTTCAGCCACACCAGGTCACCTTCAATCTGCAGTCCACCGGGTTCCGTCTCACTATGGTCAACATTCAAATGAAAATAAAGCTAAAAGTACCAGGTGGAACTTCCCACCGTTTTTTTCTCCTCCGGCTTTTTATTTTTTCCTACAAACCCTGGGATGCTAGGATCCGAGGATGGGCTGTGGGTCCAGAGGCTTCAACCTAAGATGATCAGACCTGAGGCAGAGTTGCCACAACTTGAGCTCAAGCCCTAGGACTGGCAAAAAATATTAAAAAATTGAAAAATTATTAATGAAGCACCCTAGCTCAGAAGTTGTGCCATTTTACTGCAAGAGCTCGGATGTGAAATCAGGTCTAGGTAACTCTGTTGCACTGTGAGGGAAGGAGAAACTCACTATCGTTGAAGACTACAAGGTCAGGCCTGGTCCCAGGGCCTGAAATGAAGCCCCAGCTCAGGCAAAAATAATATGCCCACCTATGTTACACATAGGATCTCTATTTACATACATGTGTGGAATGCATCATGTTTTCAGTGTAGCTGTTCTTTTTATGGTATGTCTTAGGGATGCATTTTGTATTTTATTGCATATGATGACAGATATAACTGTGCTGACTTGGATGGCAACATTTTCCCATTTCTATAGAGTTTCCTAGACCTTCTTCATCCTAGCTGAGACTCAGGACATTCTCGGGACAGTAAAAGAGGTGGATCAATGGGCTTCTAACATCAGGATTCATGTTTTGGCCGTGTTGGGATTTGAACTGAGAGCCTAGCAGGCCCAATTGGTAAAGGAGTAAAGGTGAGTACACCGGCCTGTGAGCAAACAAGGAGCTAAGTCATTCTCAGGACCTGAGGTTGTGCCCCAGTGAGGGCCAGGATAGGCAGAAATACATAATTGAAACATAGTATGTATATTGGCATAAATGTGTGGATAGCATCTTGCATTCGATGCAATCCTTCTCCTTATTTTGTGTCTAATAAATGGAGGAATTGTGTATTTTACTGACTATGGTGACAGGTATAACTGCTGACATGGATGATGACATGTTCCCATTGTTATAGGGTTGCCTATGTATTCATTCTCCATCCTAGCTGAGACCCAGAACTTCCATAGGAGAGGAAAATAGGTATAAAGACTGGCTTCTGACATCAGGATGAATCTTTTGTCAGGCCTGGGATTTGAACTCAGATCTGGGTAACCCCGTTGCACTGTGCGGGAAGGGAAACTCATCATCCCTGAAGACTAGAATGTCAGGCCTGGTCCAGGGCCTGATTTGAAGTCCCAGCAGTGGACAAAATAACAAGGTTACCTTTTTTAAACATAGGATCTCTATTTACATACAGGTATGGTATGCATCTTGCTTTCAATGTAGTTATTTTTTAAATTTTGAGTCATATTCATGGATGTATTGTGTATTTTATTGAGTATTGTAGCAGGTATATCTGTGTTGCCATGGATGGCAACCTATTCTAATGGCTACAGAGTTGCCTATATAGCATTCTCCATCCTTGATGAGGCCCAGGACTTTCACAGGACTAGAAAACAGCTGTAAGGATTGGTTTCTTACATCAGGATGAACCTTTTGTCATTGCTGGGATTTGAACTCTGGGCCTGACAGACCCAACTTTCTAATGGGTCCATATGAACACACCAGATTTTGAGCTACTAATGATCTAGGTCCTACCCAGGATCTGAGATTATGCTCGGGGTGGGGTTTGTGCACCATATTCATCCATTCATAAGCTGAAGCTATTATGCTAATAAATACCTATTTGTATAGAGAAGATGTGGCAAACTGTGTTGGAATCCTATCTACCATGTGACTACCAATTCTGGGATCTTTCCCAATGCTTCAATTTCCTGAATGTAATTATTATTGTCACATTTCGTGAAGACTTAATTAAACATAATTGTTGTGCCAGAAGTCTTGCCTAGCATTTCCTATGTGAATCATGCATGAACTTCTCAACTCTTCCCTAGGCCTGAATTCAAGCACCAGCCCGAATACTGTAACATTTATAGACATTTTAAATATGTGATTCATATTTACATCCATATATTCAGTCTGTATGGTGTTTCTTGGAGTGATTCATTATATATTATTATTGATTGATTGAATTAACATTTATTTTATGGACTGTGAGTGCACCTATATCATTTGTTACATTTATTCCAATCTATTCCGTAGCATGGAGCTTTGCACACATATTATGTACATGATATCTCACACCCAGCACTTGCACACAAATGGAAAACAGATGTCTCACTTGGAATCTTACTCCAAGATGAAATTTTTGGCAGTGCTGGTACCTGAACTGAGGGCCTAGAAGTCCCAATTCATGAATGGGTGAGTGTAAGCATGGCATCCCCTAGTCCATTCAGGTGCCAAGTGGATCCCAGGACCTAGGATGGAGTCACAGGTTTGGCCAAAATAGCAGTACCTTTCTATTCAGACAATGGTATAAAAATAAATATATATTTAGATATTTTGATACTGCCAATGATGACTATGTGGAATGAAATGACATATACTACATTCGTACAGATTCTCAGGTCTTTAGTGAGCACTCCATTTAATGAATAGTATTCTTTTAATACATAATAAACTATGAATTAAAATCAATCAGTGTTCTGTAATTATTGGGTCTAAATTTATACTAGACTGATTGATGAACTACTCAGCCAAACATGATATTGATCACATTTCTCTGGCGTTCCTATGGACAAGCAATAGTTTCTTAGGCTCTTCAGCCCTTTGTAAGTAGCATGACTGGGATTGAAACTCAGGGTCTAGGTGTTCAGGTTGGCCAATGGCTTCGCTGACAGCCCGTCAGCCTTCAGCAATGCCAGGTGAACTACAGGTTGCAGCAGTGTCATTTGTACCAAGGATGGTCACCATGAAATGAAGGAAAACCAAGAAACTGCCATCCGTAGGTGGTTCCTGGATTTTTTTTGGTGCCGTTTTCATTTTGTTTTCCTGTCAGCCCCTGAAACCTCGTATCCCAGGATGGGCTGTGGGTCCAGAGGCTGCACCATCCAAATCTAGATTGATGTTACCTGAGGCAGAGTTGCCACAATATGAGTTCAAGCCCAGTGCTGGGCAAAAATAAATAAATAAATAAATAAATAAATAAATAAATAAATAAATAAATAAATAAATAAATAAATAAATAATTTTAAAAATATTAAAAATAGCCTGGCACCAGCTATGGTTCACGCCTGTAATCTTAGCTAATCAAGACGCTGAAATCTGAACATCACGGTTCAAATCCAGCCAGGGCAGGAAAGTCTGTGAGACATTTATCTCTAATAAACCACTAGAAAAACAGAATTATAGCACTCACCTTGAGCTGAAGAGCACAAGGTCAGCTCCCAAGGCCAGAGTTCAAGTCCCATGATATATATATATATACATACATACATACATACATACATGCATACAATACTAATGAAACTCCCTGGCTTGCAATTCATGCCCTTTTTTTCTGCCAGGCCTGGGAATTGAACTCATAGTCTGGGTAACTTTAATTCACAGAGGGGATGGGGAAACTCACCCTCTTGGAAAACAAGCAATTCAGGCCTGTTCCCTGGGCCTGAATTGATTCCCCAGCCCTGTTAATGTAATATTCATCCACATTTGAAGTAATGATTTATATCTACATAATTATGTTTATTGCAATTTGCTTTGAGTGTATTTATTTTATTTTTTGTATTATTCATTCATTATTTTATTGACTATTATTACACTTATAACATGTACTAAATTGATTACATCTTAAGAGAACTATACAGATTTGCATATGTATTATATATCTTACTTCAGACCAAGGACATTCATTAAAATTCTATAGTAGATCATCCCATGCTTAGAAAAACAGAAAGAATACATCAATCAAATTAATTTATCCCCAGGCACCCCAGTGGCTCACATCTGTAATCCCAGCTACTCAGGAAGTGAGAACTGGAAGATGAAGTTTCAAAGCCAATCCAGGCAGCAAAGCCTGAGAGATGTAATCTCCAATTAACTGGCCAAAAGCCAGTCTACAGGTATGGCTGAAGTGGTAGAAAATCAGATCTTTCTTGGTTAAGCCAAGAAAGAGCAAGCTGAGTTCAAGTGCGAGGAGAGGGGGGTAGGGGGATAAAGGGAAGAGAAATCCTCTAAAAACAGAGAACAAAACAACAGTACACAAATCCCACCTAATTTATGGTACCAACAAACTGAAAAAAAATCAAACTTGTGCATTTGTATAATTTTACATGAGCACATATGTTCTTAGGTATAATTCAAAGCTATGTTTTTAATAATATGTGTATATATATATATTTATAATGTATATATATATATATATATATATGTAAATAAACTAAGAAACCAGCCAATGAACAAATACTTCTGAATTAGTGCCTTAACTATGGCATTATAAATTATTTATACAAAATGTATGTTCGAACTTTCTTTCTTTAGAATCAATCATAAAATGTTTGTTCATGGACCAGGCATCAGTGGCTCACACCTATAATCCTAGTTACTCAGGAGGCTGAGAGCTGAGGATGGCTGTTCAAGGCGAGACCCCGGGAGACTCTTACCTTCAATAAACCACTAGAAAACCAGAAGTGGAGGTGTGGCTCAAGCTGTAGAGTGCTCGCAAAGAGCTGAAGAGCGCAGGGATAATGCCCAATCTCAGAGTTCAAGCCCCACCACCGACAAAAAAAAAAAAAAGGAAAGAAGTTTGTTCATACAAAATGCTAACATTCTGAGCTTTAGGAAACTTTTCTTCCAAGGTCTTATGCTCTTCAGGCAAATATTCCACTACTGAGCTACATCGTAGTACCAATGTTTTTGTTTTTCATTTTAGAATCCAGTTTATTCCCAAAATGCTTACAAGTACCTACTGCCCTCACAGAAGTGAGTGTTTATTCAGAAACTCAAACTTTGGTGATATGAGGACTCCCTTAGTTTATTTTGTGGTAGGCACTGAGGAAAACTCACAGTACACAATTGCAAACATTTTATAATTATAAAAATAACTCTAAATAGAAATATTATCAACTGCTGGGCACGGGTGGTTCACACCTATAATCCTAGCTACTCAGGAGGCTGAGATTTGAGGAAGGAGACTCAAGGCCAGCCAGGGAGGAAAGTCTGTGAGATTCTTATCTACAATAAACCTCTAGAAAACTGGAAGTGGTGATGTGGCTCAAGTGCTTGAGCATTTGCCTTGAGCTGAAGAGCACAGCGACAACACCCAAGTGAAGAGTTCAAGCCCCACGACCGACAAAAAATTAAAAAAAAATAGAAAAAATAAGAAATAACATCAACTGTCCCAACCTCCTAGGGAGAAATGATATCCTCATTTTCATTCTCACTCTTCATGGCAGATGGTCAAAAACACCAATTTGCTATGCTGAAATGTAAAAGTTTAAACCCCCTTTTTAAAAAAACTCTCATGTTATAAAATAAAAATGTTTCAAATAAAGGCAAAGTGAACTTTAAAAAAATATTAAAAATGCTAATGAAACTACTTGGCTTGGAATGTGCGATTTTTTATCTGCGAGGCCTGGGATTTGAACTTAGGGACTGGGTAACTATGTTGCACTGTGGGGGAAGGGGAAGCTCACTATGCTTAAAGACCAGATATTCAGGCCTGTTCCCTAGGCCTGAATTCATGCCCCAGTCATACTCCTTATATATATTTTAAAGATAGGATTGAACTTCCATATACATGTTCAGTCTATATCATGTTTGGTGTGGTTATTCATTGTATTTGTTGTTTTATTCATTTACTTACCAATTATTTTACCGACTGTGAGGACACCTATACATGTATGACACTGTGTACATACTATCACATTGCATCTAGATTTGTAGACTTGTTATAGAGAAAGGACATACAACCATCCAAGAAAAGTCCAAAAAATATGATCGATCTATTCAACATTTGGAAGACACCATCAGAAGGCCTAATCTGAGGAAATTGGGTGTAGAGGAGCACCTAGAAACAGAAGTTAATGGTCTAGGAAATTTGTTTAAAAGGATCTTAGCAGAGAACTCCCCAAACATGCAAAAAGATAGGCCTATTCAGATCCAAGAAACTTTTAGAACTCCAGATAGACCAGACCAGAACATGACAACCCAGCATCACATTATAATCCTCACAGGATCAATTCAGACCAAGGAAAAGAACCTTAAAGCTGTCAAGGAGAAAAGATCAATCATCTATAAACGGAAACCAGTTAGATTCACCTCAGATTTCTCATCAGTGACAATCAAAGCAAGAGGAGTCTGGAATGATGTATGCCATGCCGTAAAGACAAACAACAATCACCCAAGAAAACTGTACTCAGCTAAACTCTCCTTCATAAAGGAAGGTTAAATAAAAACCTTCCATAGCAAAGAAAAAATGAAACAATATATCTCCACCAAACCAACCCTTCAAAAGATTCTTAAAGATATCCTACACATAGAAAACCAACAAGACCACAAAAAAGGCCAAGAAACCACAACCAAACTGAGAATCCAAGAAACATAGAAAGAACCCAGTTGCCACAGCCCCCAAGAAGGTGGATAAAATGGCAGAAACTCCCAAATATTTCTCAGTTCTCTCTCTCAACATTAACGGACTTAACTCTCCAATTAAGAGACATAGACTGTCTAGTTGGATTAAAAAGCACGAACCTTCTATCTGCTGCCTTCAGGAGTCACATCTTGCCCATAAAAACAAACGCATTTTCAATGTGAAAGGTTGAAACAAAATCTACAAAGCAAATGGCCCCCAAAACAGGCACGATTTGCAATCCTAAAATCAGATAAAATAGAATTCAATTTAAAATTAGTGAGAACAGATAAAGAAGGTTGCTACATACTAATTAATGTGTCTCTTCTTCAGAGGATATTACAATTCTAAATATGTATTCAACAAACAACAGAGCACCCAAATTTATCCAAGAAACGAAAATTTCCCTCAAATACCACATAGATCCAAAGACATTAATTGTTGGGGACTTTAACACATCACTGTCCCCACTAGATAGATCAACTTGGCAAAAACACAATGAAGATCCCACATATCTAAACAACTACATATATCAACTAGATTTAACAGACATCTACTGAAGATTTCACCCAGAAGCATCAGAATACATGTTTTTCTCAGCAGCATATGGAACATTTTCCAAAATAGACCACATTTTAGGCCACAAAGCAAACTTGTCCAAATTCAGATACATTGAAGTTATACCTTCCATTCTCTCAGACCACAAGGGATTAAAAGTAGGACTCCACACCAAAAGCCACTAAAGAAAGTTCTGTAATACATGGTGGCTGAACAAGACACTGCTGAATCAGGATTGCATCATGGAAGAGATTAGAAATGAAATTCAAATGTTCATGATATTCAACAAAAATGAGCACACAAATTACCAACTCCTCTGGGACACAGCAAAGGCAGTACTCAGAGGCAAGTTAATAGCTCTGAGTTCCTACATCAACATATTGGAGAGATCTGAAACCAACAATTTAATGAGACATCTGAGCCTCCTTGAAAAAGACAAGCAGGATAAACCCCAACCCAATGGACAGAAAGAAATAATTAAAATTAAATCAGAATTAAATCAATTAGAATCAAAAAAGCCATAGAAAGAATCAACAAACCAAAGAGTTGGTTCTTCGAAAAAACTAACAAAATTGACAGACCCTTAGCAAATCTTATCAGAAAAAGAAAAGAACATACCAAAATAAAGAAACTCAGAAATGAGAATGGAAACATCACCAGAGAAACAACCAAGATTCACAACATTATAAGGAAATACTTCTCAAAACTTTATGCTAATAAGATTGAGAACTTGACAGAAATGGACCTTTTCATAGCAAATACTGACATGCCAAAACTAAACCAAGATGAGTTAAATCACCTTAAGAGGCCCATATCAAGCATTGAAATATAAACAGTAATAAGGAATCTCTCTTCTAACAAAAGCCCAGGTCCAGATGGCTTCACAGCGGAATTCTACAAGGTCTACAAAGCAGGACTCACACTAATACCCCTCCAACTCTTCAATGAAATTGAAAGAGAAAGTTCAATATGGAACTTATTCTATGAAGTCATCATAACCCTCATCCCAAAACCAGGCAGGATCTTATCAAAGAAAAAGGACCATAGACCCATTTCTTGGATGAACATTCATGGAAAGCTTCTCAACAAAATTTTGGCCAATCGACATCAACAATTCATCGAAAAAATCATACACCAAGATAAAACAGGATTATTTCAGGGATGCAAAACTGGTTCAATATACGGAAATCAATTGGTATAATTCATCACATCAACAGGAGCAGGGATAAGAACCACATGGTTACCTCAATAGATGCAGAAAAAGCATTCGACAAGATCCAACACCCCTTTATGATGAAGGTTCTTGAAAAATTAGGAATCCATGGAACATTCCTCAATACAATAAAGGCTATATATGACAAACCAACAACCAGCATTCTATTCAATGGTGAAAAACTAAAGCTATTTCCTCTTAAAGCAGGAATGAGACAAGGACGTCCACTCTCTCCACTTCTCTTCAATCTAGTATTTGAATGCCTAGCTACAAATAAGACTAGATGCAAACATAAAGGGGATCCAAATAGGGAAAGAAGAAGTAAAACTCTCCCTCTTTGCCGATGACATGATATTGTGTTTAAAGAATCCCGCAGACACCACTCCTAAATTAATCAAGCTGATTCAAAAATTTGGCAAATAGCAGGGTATAAAATTAACCCTCAAAAATCAATGGCTTTTCTGTATGCCAACAATGAAAAAAGTGAGGCTGAAATTAGGAAAGCAACTCCATTCGTAATAGCCCCACAAAAAATAAAATACCTAGGAATTAACTTAACCAAGGAAGTGAAGGATATCTATGCTGAAAGCTTTGAAAACCTGAAAAAGGAAGTCAAAACAGAACTTAGAAAGTGGCAAAAAATCCCATGCTCCTGGATTTGAAAGATCAACATAGTGAAAATGACCATACTTCCGATTTGAAAGATCAACATCGTGAAAATGGCCATACTTCCGAAGGCTATCTCCAAATTCAATGTAATATCTATCAATATTCCAAACTCATTCTTCAAGAAATTAGAAGAGGCAATCCAAAAATACATATGGTACAGTAAAAGACCCCAAATAGCAAAAACAGTCCTCAACAGAAAGAACAGGGCTGGAGGAATAGCAATACCAAATTTCAAACTCTACTACAAAGCCATAGTAAGCAAAACAGCATTCTACTGGCACAAGAACAGACCTCAGGACCAATGGAACTGAATTGAAAACCCAGAAATGAACACACAGACCTATAGCCAACTAATCTTCTATAACGGAGCTTAAAATATAGAATGGAAGAAAGACAGCCTCTTCAGTATATGGTGCTGGCAAAATTGGTTAAGTACTTGTAGAGAATGAAAGCTAGATTCTTATATATCATTCTGAACCAGAATCAACTCCAAATTGATCAAAGACCTCAGAGTCAAAGCAGACACTCTGAAAACATTACAGGATGGAATAGGAGAAACCCTAGGTCTTCTTGGCACAGGGCGAAATTTTCTTTATTGAGACCTAGAAACACAACAAATCAAAGAAAGATTGAACAAATGGGATTGGACAGAATTGCAGAGCTTCTGCATGACCAAGCACATAGCTAGCAAGATCAATAGAAAGGCCACAGATTGGGAGAAGATCTTCACTAGCCATACAACCGACAAGGGTCTCATATCTAAAATATACATGGAACTTAAGGAATTAAATCGCCAATAACAAATCTCCAAAGAAACAACTGCCCAATAAATAAGTGGGCTAAAGACTTACAGAGAAACTTCTCTGAAGAGTTAAGAAGGATTGCCAATAGACACATAAGAAATGCTCAACCTCTCTAGCCATAAAAGTAATGCAAATCAAAACAGCATAGAGATACAACCTCACCCCAGTTAGAATGGCAATAATCAAGATCTGTAATAACAACAGATGCTTGAGGGGATGCGGAGAGAAGTGAACATTGGTGGCAGTATAAACTTGTTCAACCACTTTGGAAAGCAATATGGAGTTTCCTCAAAAGACTCCACATAGAGCTCCGCTATTTGCCAGCAATCCCGCTTTTGGGCATTTACCCAAATGATCACAAACAAGACCACACTAAAGCTACCAGCACAACTATGTTTATTATTGCAGCATTATTTACCATAAGTAAGATATGGAACCAACCCAAATGCCTCTCAGTAGATGAATGGATCAAGAAAATGTGGTATATATACACAATGGAATTATATGCCTCCATCAGAAATAATTACATTGCTCCATTTGTTAGGAAATGGAAAGGCTTGGAAAAAATTATATTAAGTGTACTTGTTAGATTGGTAGTTAAATAAATAATACTATTGTTAATATTAATTTTAATGCAATTTCAGGGCACTCTCCTGTCTCTGACCTCCTAACACTTGTATTTTGGGATTTGTCTGTGGACATCTAGGATTTAGCAGGACTCAAAATAAACCAAGATCTTGCCCATGTAGTTGTAACTCCTTTATGTGGTATTCTCACAATTAAAAAATATAAAATAAGCCAAGAATATTTGAATTCTACTACTAAGGTTTAATTTTATATCTCTACTGATCTTTCTCTTAAGTGTGTTGGAGAAATCAAAGCTGAAATTAACTTGGACTTTTGTGGTGGATGTAAATGTCTTAACTACCATCTCTGGTAGTAGGTACCATTAAATTTCAATTAGCCATCACAGGCTCAAGCCTGTAATCCTAGGTACTCAGGAGGCTGAGATCTGTGGATCGTTATTTAAAGCCAGCTCAGATAGGAAAATCCATGGGACTCTTATTCCAATTGACTGCCAAAAAAAGCTAGAGGTGGAGATGTGTCTCAAGTGGTAGAGTGCTAGCCTTGAGGGACAAAGCCCAGGTTCTGAGTTCAAGCCTAGATACTGACCATCAATTAACAAATTCAGAGGTTCCACTGTGACTGCTATATTTTTTTAGAGACTGAAGTATTTTATTTCGCATAGTCTTTCAAACATCAGCATCTCTAATGGAGAATCATTCCAGATCCTTCTTTTCCACTTGAATAATTGTTATTCTCCAGGAGTAGAGTGGCCAAGAAGCTTGGAGATCAAGAGCTCAGACATTAAATTGGCTAAAAAGAGATCAAATTAAAATTTATTCTTTGGTTGCAAATACCACATTTTTGGTATGTGTTTGCAAGCCCTGGCACTTGAACTGAGGGCCTGGGTGCTGTTCCTGAGCTTTTGTGTCCAAGACTATTGCTCTACCACTTGAACCACAACTCTACTTCGGGATTATTGGTGGTTAATTGGAGGAAAGAGTCTCACAGACATTCTGGACCTGGGTGGCTTCAAACTAGAATGCTGAGTAGCCAGGATTACAGGTATATGCCACCAGCATCTGGCCCAAATACCACTTATAACGTTAAAAGTCAAGGGTTAACATCTATCTCTGACAGATGTACAATATTTTACTCCTCACTGAATGAATGTTCCTTGGAACAGTATTGTATCAAATGGAGTGGATTCAAGTTAGGTCTTGAACATCAACAATCTGTTTTAGTGGAAGTGGCCTTGTTTTTGTACACCCTATTTGGCCATAGGTGTGGATTGTAGAAAAAAAGACAATTCAATAAAAACAAATTCAAATAGTCTGAGACACTTGCACAAGTTCTGGACATCACTTCCTCATGGGCTGCTTTTCTGCAGGCCCAATATTTGATCTGAAAAGAAACTTGGAATTACAAAAGTTAAAACCCAAAGTCTAGTAACCTCTAAAAGGCCTGTGTAACTCCTTGGTCCTCATGTCGGATACTGTGACTTAGTGGGAAAGGCAAAGGGCAGATTTCTAGCTATTGCAGACTTCTCCCTTAGTGAATAATAAGTTACCACCTCTGGTCCTGGTTCCAGCACAGACTTGGCTCAGGACTGTGAACCCGAGTGTAGACGTTTGAATATCCATAGTGTGAATGGAAATTTGGCCTCCTACTAAGATAGCATTTTGAGGGACTTGGATAACTGTGGGCAAGTCTCTTTTTCAATAGCCTGTTCTTTGTGCACATTTGGTTTAGATGCAGGGATACATAACTAACTGGTCACAGTGGTCACCCCAGGGTAGAGCAAGAGAAACAGAGTAGAGGGACATTGATCAAGCTCACGCCATCTGCCATTTTATGCTGCTTTAATTGACATGTTCTTCATGTATTTTAGTAATTCAAGAATAAAAATTAACATTACATATAGATTTTCAATTGCCTCTTTTTTTCTGACAAAAAGTAAAAGTAAAAATGAATTCAAATAGAAAGGCATTTTGATAAGAGCAGGGAAAAGGAATGGAGCAATGATCATGGGCAGCTCCTGAAGTCTAATCTGGAGGTTTTATTTACCAACATCGGGGAATAAAATGAAACTATGTAACAAGACAGGCCTGCCTGCTTTTGCTCAGCAACAAAGCAGCCCTGTCTGCTTTACTTAGCAACACAGGAGCCCTGCCTGTCTTCCCTCATTTATGCCAGAGTCAAAGGGGTCAATAGACCATGACTAAGGGAGGAAATTAGAGCTGTCATTGAAAGATCAAAAAGAACAAACCCTGGATATGTCTGGAAACCTATAAAGCACCTGAAGCCTTAAAACTTATGCCTTTCAGAGACCAGTCTTTCACCGAAACTAAATATTCAGAGAGAAAGCCAAGATGTGCTATGAGGTCTGTAGATTCCCTTACTCAGAGAACACACAGACATCCCAATGACAGAATCATCCCTGCCAACAATAGAACTTCCTAGTGAGGCTCAGGAAATAAAAGACACATTAAACTTTTCTCACTGCCAGAAACCAGCACACACTCTGAGAGCACCAGGACAATACGGGAAGGAGGGCTCGGCCCTATTGCAAACAATGGATGAAGCTCAGAGGCCCACACCTAATCTCATGATGTACTCAGACTTCCTAAAGGTCCAACAGCTTCCAGATGGTGTCTACAGCCCGTCAAAAAGATCTGTGATGCCTGGCTCTAAAGCCCTCCCTGTGTTTAGGGGACCCATGAGCTCAGCTTCTGCTCCTGAACCTGCCCATGTATTCTGTAAAGAGCCCAGAGAAACCCTTGGCATTTGTTGTGCCCCAGAATTCAGGACACAGTGAGGCTTCTGCAGCTCCCAGCCTTGCTCCAAGCATAGCCACCAACAAGGGAACACCCCCAGGATCCTCCACAGACATCTGATGTATAATAAAAAGAGGCTGTGCTTGGGCTGGCACAGTCACCAGTCAGCAGTCCAGGCAAAAGGGCATCTGCTAAGGACACCCCAAGTAGCTTTGGGGCTCTGACATCAAGCCAGAAGCAGGAAGGTGCACCCATGCAGGCTGCCTTTGAGAAGCTCCTCTTCCAAGTGCAGGCCTGCCTGGTGGCCTTTGAAGCAGCATATGACACTGTAAAATTTCACAGCACATTAGAAGAACCCAACAAACAATGTCCCTGTGCTCAGAGACCTAACCAAGGCAGGAAATAAAAGAGAGAGAGAGAGAGAGAGAGAGAGAGAGAGAGAGAGAGAGAGAGAGAGAGAGACAGAGACAGAGACAGAGACAGAGACAGAGACAGAGACAGAGAGACAGAGAGACAGAGAGACAGAGAGAGAGACAGAGACAGAGAGAGAGAGAGAGAGAGAGAGGAGAGAGGGAGAGAGAGAGAGAGAAAGAGAGAGAAGCTATCTGTGCTTAATGCCTATTTCAATATCCTTGACGAGTAATGCATATTTTTATCAAGAAATAAAGAGGAAAACTTCAAACACTAACTCTGATGGAGTAGCTAGGATCAATCCAAACTTTCTACCATAAACAATCACAAAAGTGGAAATTATGTGAAATATATGTATATAAATGTATATATAATATATACATGTAGGCATATATATGTATATTCACATATACAGTGTGAATATATAATGTATAATATATATATATATATATACAGAGAGAAAAATAGAAATACATAGTATTTGAAGGAAAAAAACCAATACCTTCCCAATTTTTATTGAAAGCATGAACCCTTCCATGCAGAAATCTATCAGCTCAAAAAAGTCAATTAACATAATTACACAGGTCCACATTAAGACACATTCTAATTAAACAAAAACAGAAAACCTCCCATAGCCAAAAGACACAACTCATCACACAAGTAATCTTCAATTATATTAAGACAAATTTCTCATCAGAAACTAGATTCACTATTAGATAGCAAGGGCAACAAATTTAAAGTGTTAAAAGGACATATCTAAAACCCAACTTTCTAACAAACATACTTCCTCCAAATGTAAGAGATGAGCTAAGTACCTACAGATGGCTCTGGCCTATAATGCTGACTACTCAGGAAGGTGAATTGTGAGGGTGATGGCTCAAAGCCACCCTGGAACTTGTCCCCTCAGGAGGAAGTTGTAGGACACAGCTGTCCTTGAGAAGGACGGAGGCCTTTGTGCAGTGCTATTGCTGGAAAAAGACATTGGATAAGATGGCCATCAATAATGGAGGCTATCGGGCTGGGAAGATGGCTCAGTGGTAGAATGCTTGCCTTGCATGCATGAGGCCCTGGGTTCGATTCCTCAGCACCACGTAAGAAAAAAGAAAAAAGCCGGAAGTGGCGCTGTGGCTCCAGTGGTAGAGTGCTAGCCTTGAGCTAAAGAGCTGAGGGACAGCGCCCAGGCCCAGAGTTCAGGCCCCATGACCGGACCCAAAAAAAAAAAAAAGAATAATGGAAGCTATCAGCTAGTGTCTCCAGAGAAGTAATTTATAAGATTCAGTAGTCCTCTAGAAAATCAGAGGATTTTGACCACTGTTCTAGTGGTTTCAGAAATGCCACGAGAATGACCAGAGCAACCTCAAGCCACATGGATTCCTTAGCAACAGTCTTTGAGGTCTAAGAGCTAGAATGTCAATGCTAGCAGGCTGTGATTGGTCCACTATTTCTCTGACCTCACTGGACCAGACGCTGATTGGTCCATTTCTTCTATGACATCACTATGCCTGGTTGTTATTGCTCCCTTGTGTGAGGTCATGAAGGATATATAGGAAGCCACTGTGCTCCAACCTATGTCAGTTAACAGAGCTTGGAGCTCTTGCTTGATGACCCGCTGGACTGAATCAAAGTTAAGTGATTTTTTTGGTAGTGGGAATGGGCTGTTATTTGGATTTTGGTATTTCTTTTTACTCTTTCTGGGTTTTCCTTTATTTTACTTAGACTTGCTACCTGCCATTGTAGCAGAAGGATGGAAGTACAGAAAGAAGCAAACTCAAGCCCCTTAAAAGAGGAGATCCTCAAACAATACCAGAAGAAAGAACTCTTCGACACAGGTACCTATGGAAAAGTGAAGCTGGCCCATTCCCTCCTCACAGACAAGGATGTGGCATTTAAAACACTCTGGAAGTGAGAGTCCTCATCATTGGATAAAGAATGAGGTGGACATTTTTAAGAAGGTATGGCACAAACACATCATCAGTTTGTACCAGGTAATGGAGAAGGAAGAATATGTGTATCTCATCATGGAACTGGCCACTAGGGGATACCTTCTGGGGTGGATCTGAAAATTCTGCCGCCTATATGAGGATGAAGCCAGGGGGCTTGTCACACATGTAAGTGCTGTTCACTACTTACACCAAACAAAATCATACATGAAGACCGTAAGTCCAACAATATCCCTTTGGACAAAAAAGACAATATCAAGGTCAGTGGATTTGTTCTGAGCATCTGGTTCACCCTGGGCAGTTGCTAATGAATGTATGTGGTGCAGTGCTATTCTATCCCCCTGAAATGTTCTTGGAAGAAATAATGGCCTGGTGCAGGTGTCTCATGCCTGTAATCCTAGCTATTCAGGAGACCGATATCTGAGGATCATGGTTCAAAGCCAGCCCGAATGGCTCTACCCTCTGAGCAGACTCAAACTGATACCAAAGACTAATTTGAGTAGGAAATGGAATAGGATAGATTTGGCTAGCAAAATAGCTATCATTCTTCTCAGAACAAGCTGCTGAATGTGGGCCCAGATGAATAGGTTTATAAAATGTGAGGTGTGCATAAATTATGACTCATCCACAAAAAGCTGCAATTAATATATTTCTGTCATGGATGGACACAAAATTATCTATTTATGTGAAATATATTGACTAAACAATTTCATAAGGGAAAAGGGGAATATTAAAAGTTTCTGGGCCTGGGGTCCGGTGGCTCACACCTGTAATCCTAACTATTCAGGAGGCTGAGATCTGAGGATCACAGTTGAAAGCCAGCCCGGGCAGGAAAGTATGTGAGAATATTATCTCCAATAAAACACTAGAAAACCGGAAGTGGCGCTGTAGCTCAAGCGATAGAGAACTCACCTTGAGATGAAGAGCAGAGAGACAGTGCCCAACCCAGAGGTCAAGCCCCATGATGGACCAAAAACAAATAAAACCAAACAAAAGTTTCTGGTGCAGGTCATTGTGTGGATTCCATCAGTATTGAAAAGAATGTTCACAAGCAGAGATAATGGTTAAAAAGTAGTGTGGATATCATTGATGTCACTGAATTTTATACATAGCAAGCATGAGGCCCTGTGTTCAAACCCCTGCACTTCCAAAAAAATGTTAAATCTTCCTTCTTTTACCTAACTTAATTGATAGGTGCTCTTCTACTGTTATGATTGTATTGCTCAGAGGTTCTCTGGTGGATGTTTATTCATGCTTTTACACATAATCCGTTATTTGGATATTGATGTTGAGTTTTAAAGTGTAATTTGTGTGTTAAAGTAAAGGCAAAGCCTGTATTTCTAACTCCAGAGGCTAAAGCAGGAAGATCCCTATTCAGTCAAGGCTGCATAGAGAGGTCCTTCCTAAATCCCCATGCTATTGCTGAAACTGGAGGGACAATTATTTGTAAGCAATTACAACTGAGAGATAAGTTTCTGATCATATTAGATCTTGGTCATGTCAGTTTGGATTTAATATTTACATGAATTAAAAAAAAATCCTTTCCCCTTACTCTCAGTATGTCATTTTGAAACTTTGTAGTATGTTCTCATTTGCTGCACTTAAAAAATAACTGTTTTCCTTGTTCATATTATACATGATTTTTTCTGTATTACAATTTATTATTTATTTTTGAAATTTTTATGTTTTTTTCTCCATCTAGGGACTGGCCACTGTCTCAGAGATTTTGCTCAGTTCTGCCAATTGAGCCATACCTCAACTTCCAGCTTCTTTCTTTTTGAAGAGTCTCATATGAACCCCAGCACTACTAAGGAGGCTGAAATCTGAGGATCTTGGTTTGAAGCCAGTATGAGCAGCAAAGTCTGATGGGTTTGTTTATTATTTTGCCACTGGTTGTGGGCCTGAAAACAAGTCTTTGGCGCTGTCCATCAGCATTCCAGCTTAAGGTTAGTGCTCTATCAATTCAGCTGCAGCAACATTTTTGCCTTTTCCTGCTTATGTGGTTCTGAGGAATCAAACCCAGGTCCTCATGCATGCAAAGCTAGCACCCTACCACTGAGCCAAATTCACAGATGAAGTCTGAGATTCTTATCTCCAATTAATTACCAAAAAGCTGGGGGTTGTAGTACTCTAGACTTGAGTAAAACAAGGCAAGTTCAACCCTTAGTACTGGTAATTACATACACAAATCTCATGGACTTTCTTGCTTGTGCTGGCTTTGAACTGCAGCCTGGGTAGCTGGAATCTACATGCATGAGCAACCAGCCTCTGATATTTTAATATATTTTACTTAGCTCTTTCTTGCCTTCAACCTTAATGCTTTTTAATTGCGGTCAGTGGACCTGATCTCTGGGCCTCATTGCTGTTTCTTACCTATTTTTAAGGAACGTGGAGTTGAACCCTCGGCCTGAGTGCTATCTTTGAGCTCTTCAGCTTAAGGCGAATGCTCTACCATTTCAGCCACAGCACCACTTCAGGTTTTCAGGTGGTGAACTGGAGATGTTCTCATTACATTTCCTTCCCAGGTTGGTTTTGAACCATGATTTTCATATCTCAAACCCCTGAATATCTAGGATTACAGGCTAGAGTCTCAGCGCCCTTATGTTTATTAGGTTTTTGACTCAAGGATTATGTTTTACAACTCAACCATAGCTCCACTCTTAGCTTTTTGCTGGCTTATTGAACATAAGATTTTAATGTACATTTCTGGGGAGTCTGGCTTCAAACCATGATCCTCAGATTTCAGCTTCCTGAAGTGCTCCGATTATACACATGAACCACAAACTGATTGTTTATTTTAAAACGTTAATATGTTATTTTTTCCAATTTTTCTTTTTAAATTTTTCCTTGTTTGTTATTTTGGTTTATATGCTAGTCCTGGGGCTACAAATCAGGGCCTGGATACAAAACCATAGCTTTTACTTCAAGACTGGTGCTTTACCACATGAGCCAACATATAACTTGTTGCTATAAGTGTTTTGTCTTGGTGCTTGAAATAAGGCCATGAGTGCTGTCCTAGAAAGTGATTGCCCAGGGGCTAGGAAGGTGGCTTAGTGGTAGAGTGCTTGCCATGCATGCATGACGCCCTGGGTTCAATTCTTCAGCACCACATAAGCAAAAAGAAAAAAGCTGGAAGGGGCGCTGAGGCTCAAGTGGTAGAGCGCTAGCCTTAAGCTGAAGAGCTGAGGGATAGTGCCCAGGCCCAGAGTTCAGGCCCCATAACCCGATCCAAAAAAAGAAAGAAAGAAAGAAAGGAAGGAAGGAAGGAAGGAAGGAAGGAAAGAAGGAAGGAAGGAAGGAAGAAAGAAAGAAAGAAAAAAGAAAGAAAGAAAGAAAGAAAGAAAGAAAGGAAAGAAAGAAAGAAAGAAAGAAAGAAAGAAAGAAAGAAAGAAAGAAAGAAAGAAAAAGAAAGGAAAGAAAGAAAGAGAGAGAGAGAGAAAGAAAGACAGAGAAAGAAAGACAGAGAGAAAAAGAAAGAAAGAAAGAAAGTGATTGCCCAGTTTGCCACTTGAGTCACAGCCCAACTCCAGTTTTTTTTTTTTAAATCTTGGTAGCTAATAGGAGATAAGAGTCTTATGCAAAGCCCAGAATGAATCAGTTTTCTGAAATCTGAGGATAATGGTTCAACGCCAACCAAGGCAGGAAAGTCCATGAGAATCTTAGCTCCCATTAATCAATGAAAAGCTGGGAGTGGTGGAGCTCTATCCTTGAACAAAACAGCAGAAGTTCAAGCTATAGGACAGCACACTGATGCACACACAGAGAAAGGCTCATGGACTTTCTTGCATGGGCTAGCTTTGAACCATGATCCTCAGATTTCAGCCTGTCTTCATCTTCTCTTCTTTGAAAATTTTATTGGTCCTGTGGCTTGACCTCTAACTCTGGGGCCTATATCTAACCTTTTATACTAAAGGCTGATGCTTTTACAACCTCATCCACAGCTCAAGGTTTTGTGCTGTGTAGCTGAAGATGAGTTTCAAGCACATTCCTGCCAAGGCTGATTTGACATTGCAAACCTCAGAAGTCAGCCTCTTGTATAGTAAGGATTACACACATGACCAGCAACATTTGGGTCATTTAAAACATTTAATATGTGCTTGCTTCCACCTTCTTTTCTTATTTTCTTCATTTTTTCTTGTCCTAGGAGTAGAAATTGAAACTCAGATGCTGTCTCAGTGCATATATGGGACTAACCATAACAGTTGGCTTTTGAGGGGAATTTAATTGGAGACAAGAGACTCATGTAGAGGTAGGCCAGATTCAGGAAGCTGAAAATTGAGGAAAGTCCTTAATACTCTTTTCTCCAATTAACCACTAAAAATCTGAAAGTAAGTAGGTCATTGAAGAAAAGGGTGCAAGTTCAAACACCAGGATTGGCACAGAGGAAAAGAGAGACAGAGAGAGATATAGAGAGAGACAAAGGGAGAGATAGAGATAGATAGATAGATAGATAGATAGAGAGAGAGAGAGAGAGAGAGAGAGAGAGAGAGAGAGAGAGAGAGAGAGAAAGATCTTATGAACTCGTATAACTGAGCTGAGCTTTAAACATTATCCTCAAATTTCAGCCTGAGTAGCAAGAATCACAGATATGAACCACCAATGATTGGTTCATTGAAACCTCTGATATTGCCTCTTTCTTCTCTTCTTCTACCCTTCTTTTCATTTGTTTCATTATTTTTGTGTTTGTTGGTCCTGGAGCTTGAACTCATGGAAGGCCTGGTCTGATACATGAGGCTGAAATCTGCCCATCATAGTTTGAAAGCAGCCTGAGCAAGAAAGTCCATGAAACTCTTACTTCCATTCAATCAAAAAAATCTTATCTCCAGTGTGGCTACCACACACAAAACAGTCTCCTGGAATGTCTTTTTTATTTTCCTTTTTTTATTGTGAAAATACTGTACAGAGGGGTTACAATTACATGAGAAAGATTATGAGTATATTTCTTATCAAGAATTGTAGCCTCCTCCTTTGTTTCCCCTTCCCATCCCTTCCCATCCTCCCCCTGCCCCCCACCCAATCCTCCCCGCTCCCCCTCCCCCCCACGCACCAAAGTTGTAAAGTTCGTTTTTGACATAACGACTTGTACATCTCATGGTTGTAATGCGTCCACCTGTATCCCTGTTTAAACGATTTGTTTTCCCCTTCCCCTCCACAAATTATACCAACATCAAATACACAGTGAAAGCAAGGGTTATACTGTGGGGTAGGGACATATAAAGCAACAAAGAAATAATCTTATAAATGTGTTAGAACCAATCGCATGAAAGAAAAAAAACTTTTGAATACATATCTTAGGGTTCATTTCCCTAACATCACCTTATCTGACCTTTTCTGCTTGACTCAGTACACAATTGAATTCTATGCCTCCATCAAAAAGAATGACATTGCCTCATTTGTTAGGAAATGGAAAGACTTGGAAAAAAATATATTCAGTGGTAAGCCAGGCCCAAAGAAACATAGGTCCCATGGTTTCCTGGAATTTCTTGACTGGGTTTGCCTTTACACTGGATCTTTTATTTCAGCCTCCTGCATTTGTAGAATTACAGACATAAGCCAACAGTCCAAGGTTCTGTACTTCCAATCATTTAATTCTCTTACTGTGATCCTGAGGCTGGATCTCTGAGCCAGGGCACTTTCATAGGTTTTTCCTCAGGGCTGGTGCTTTCCAACTACAAAGACATCCTCATTTCTGGCTTTTCTTGCTGATTAGTTGGAGACTTAGGCAATTCCCTGCCTAGGTTAGCTACGAACAACAACCTTTAGATTTTAGCCTTCTGAATCACTAGGATTAAATACATTAACCAAAAATTCATGGATAATTTTGAAACTTTAATTGGATTTTCTCACATCTTTTTTTCCCTAGCCTTGAGGCTTGAAATCAGGGCTTGGGCTCTGTTCCTGAGCTTCTTTTACTGAAGGTGAGGACTCTATTACTTGAGCCACAGTGCCACTTCCAGCCTTTCCTATTTGTGTGGTACTGAGGAAACAGACCCAGGAAAGCAAACATGCTAGGCAAGCACTCTATCACTAAACCATATTTCCTGCCATTCTTACACCTTTTTATTTGTATTTTTATTTCCTTGTGTATGCTAGTCCTGGGTCTACAAATCAGCCCCGGTGCTATCCCCGAGGTGTTTACTCAAGATTAGCAAATTAAGTCATGAGCCACCGCACAACTTTGGCTATTTTTTGATGTTGCTTGGTTTTAAGTAGCTACTTAGAGTTGAGTATATGAATTCTCCTATCTGGGCTCGCTTTCAACTGTAAGCTTCAGATTTGAGACTCCTGAGTAGCTACCATCACAGGTGTGTGCCACCTATGCTTGGTTCATTTTAAACTCTGGAATTGGCTCTTTCTTCTCCCACCCTCCTCCACATTTTTTTCATTCTTTGTATGTGTGTTGCCCCTGAAGTTAATATCAAGGTCTGGGTGCTGTTTCAGAAATTATTTTCTCATTTCTGCCATTGGAGCCACACCTCAATAGCCAGGTTTCATTTTTCTTCCATTTGGAGATGAGTCTCATGTAATGCCCAGCAAGAGTCAGGAGGCTGAAATCTGAGTATCATAGTTTGAAGCCAGCCTGAGAAGGAAAGTTCATGAGATTCTTTTCATCAACTACCAAGATGCTGGTAGTGGTAGACCTCTTACACAAATTCAAGTCCTAGGTTGGCACACACAGAAAAAAAGACCCATGGCCTTTCCTGTTTGGACTGGAATTTAAATACTATCCTCAAACTTCAGCCTCCTGAAAGCTAAAATTATAAGCATGAATCACCAGCGCCAGGCTTATTTTTAAATATCATATGGTCATTTCTTCTCTTCTTTCAGTTTTGTTTTTGGTCGACTTTGAGCTGAATTATGCACCAGGAATCTGTTTCCCAGGTTTTCGCCAAATTTCAGTACTTTACAACTACTGTCACACCTTAATTTCCAGCTTTAGCTGGGTAGTTGAAGATAAGAATTTCAATCACTTTCCTACCCAGGCTGGCTTTGAGTTGTGATCCTCATATTTCAATTTCCTCAGTAGCTGGGAATACAGAAATAAACCAACAACCCATGGCTCATTTTGACATGTTAATTTTCTCTTTCTCTCATCTTTAATAATTTGTGCTCTTTTTTCTTTGTCTTTGTATATTTTTGTGCTGGGACCTCAACACCAGGGCCTGTGTGCTGTACCAGAGTTTTCTGTTTAAGACTAGGAATATACTACATGAACCAGAGCACAGCTAGTGTCATATTTTCGGTGACAAATGAGACATAAGGGTCTCATGGATTCTCCTACCTGGGCTGGCCTTCAAAAAATGGTGATACTCAGATTTCATCCTCCTGAGTAGCTGATAGAACATCGGTGAGCTACTAATGCTTGATTTATTTAAACCTCTGTCATTGGATCTTCCTTCTGCACTTCTACCCTCTCTTTCTTTAATCCTTCTGTGATTGTCCTGGGGCTTGAACTCAGGGCCTGGTTGCTGTCCCAGAAACGGATTGCCCAATTTTGCCACTTGAGCCATAACTCAATTCCCTGGCTTTTTGTTTTTTTCTTTTTGACAATTGGAGATAAGAGTCTGAGGAAAGTCTACCATGAATCAAGCCAGGCTGAGAAGGAAAGTCCATGAGACCATGACCTCCAATTAACCACTGAAAATCTTGGAGTGGTAGAGCTCTGTCCTTGAACAAACCAGCACACGTTCAAGAAGGCACACACAAGCTGTAAGATGGCACACAGATGCACACATACATAGGATGTCTCATGGATTTTCTTGCATGCATTAACTTTGAAATGTGGATCCTCAGATTTCAGTCTCTCATTTTCCACTCTCCTTTGTATTGATTGTTTGTTATTTGTAATTTTTAGTGGCCCTGCAGATTGAACTCTGGTTCTGGGGACGGTTTCTTAGCTTTTTAACTGAAGGCTGTTGCTTTACCACCTCAGCTCCAGCTTAGGGCTTTGTGCTAGGTAGCTGGGATAAGCATCTCAAGCACGTTCCTACTCAGGCTGACTTGATACCACAATCCTCAGATGTCAGGCTCTTGTGTAGTTAGGATTATACTCAGGACCAACAACCCTTGTCTCATTTTAAAACTTTAATATATGCTTGCCACTTCCTTCTTTTGTTTACTTTTTATTTTTTGCATGTTTGTGCTGTTCCTGGGTCTACGAATTGGGGGTCTGCGAATTTTCTCTAGAAATTTGTATCCAAGGATATCCTCTATTACATGAGAAACATCATAACTTTTTGGCACTTTTTGGGGGGGTTGATTAATTAGAGACAAGAGTCATGGACTCTCCTGCCTAGGTTGGCCATGAACCATCATCCTCAAATTTCAGGCTCTTGAATAGGTAGTAAAACATGTATGAGCCACGGATGCTTTATTGATTTAAGCCTTTGTCACTTGCTCTTCATTGGTTACTTCTACTCTTCTTTATTTCTTCTGTGCATGTCCTGTGGCTTGAACTCAGGGTCTGCATGCAGTTTCAGAAAATATTTGCCCTGTTTGCCACTAAAGTTACAGCTCAACTTCCAGCTAAATAAGGTAGCTGAAATCTGAGGACCATGTTTCAAAGCCAGCCTGGGCAGGAAAGTCCATGACCCTCTTATCTCCAATTCACCACCCAAAAGCTGAGAGTGCTAGGGCATTAGGCAAAGGACACTACAGAAACACACACATCACACATAGTAACACACACACACACACACACACACACACACACACACACACGCACACACACACACACACACACACACACACACACATTCCCACATACACACACATAAGTCTCCTGGACTTTGCTTAAGATTTTTGTAGCCAGGGATCAACTACAGCCATGATCAACAAACACCAGGCTTATATTTAAATTTAAAATTGGCCTTTCTTCATTTCTCCTAAAATTTTTTAGCACTAAGAATTGAACTCTGGGTCAGCAGTTTTTTTAATTAGCTTTAGCACCAAATACAGTGCTTTACATCTACAGTCATATCTACACTTCCAGCTTTTGGCTGGGTAGTTGGGGTTAACAGTTTCATGTACTTTCCTTCCTAGCTTTGAACCTAGAATGGATAGGAATACACACATGAACCAAAAACCATGGCTCATTTTAAACCTTAGTTTTCTTTTTCCCATCATTTTTTAATTTGTGAGGGTATTTTTTTTTGTTTGTTTTGCAGTGTATGTCTAGGACTTCAACTCAGGGCCTAGGTTTTGTCCCAAAGTTTATATTTGAGACTAGCACTCAACTGAATGAGCCAAAGTACAAATTGTATCTTATTTTTTGTGGGAAATTAGTTATATGAGTCTCATGGACCCTCCTGCCCTCCTGAGTACCTTGTACAACATGTGAGAGAAACCAATGTTTGATTCATTTCAACTTCTGTCACTGACTCTTCCTTTGGTACTTCTATTCTCTTTTTATTTCTTCTGTGTTTGTCCTCCAGCTTGAACTCAGGGTCTGGGTGCTGTCCCAGAAATTTTCCCAGCTCTGCCAGTTGAACCACAGCTAAACTCCAGGATTTTTTTTCTGCTTTGGTGTTTAATTAGAAATGAATATAATGTAGAGCCAGACCAGATTTACGAGGCTGAAATCTGAGAATCAAAGCTGGTGCCAGCCTGGGCAAGAAAGCACATGATATCTCCAATTATAACCACTAAAAAGCTGAGATTAGTAGAGCTTTGTGCAAAACAGTACAAGTTCAAGCAACAGGACTCACACACAGACATACTTACACACAGACAAGTCTTATGGACTTTCCTACTTGTTCTGGCCTTTAAATATTATCCACACATTTTAGCCTCTTGAGTAAACAGAATTACAATTATGAGCCACCAGTGTTGGGCTGATTGGCTCATTGCAGCCTCAGTTATTGGTTCTTCTTTCTCATCTAGTCTTCTTTGCATCTATTCATTTCATTTTTTTGTGAGTATGCTAGTGCTGGAGCCAGAACTCATGCAAGGCCTGGCCTGTTTCAGGAGGCTGAAATCTGACCATCATGGTTCAAAGCCAGGCTGAGCAGGAAAGTCTAAGATCCTTACCTCCAATTAACTGCCAAAAATCTGGGAGTACTACAGTTCTAGCCCCAGGATGGCCCACAAGTAACTGTCTTCTGGACTTTCCTGCTAGAATTGGCCTTTACAATGGATACCCATATTTCTGCCTCCTGGAGAATTACAGGCATGAGTCACCAGCCCCAGGTTCTCTTCTTATTTACATTTTTGTGATCCTGAGGCTGGATCTCTGAGCCAGGGCACTGTTTCATAGCTTTCTCACTCAGCCTGGTGCTTTACAACTCTATCACGGATTCACTACTGTTTTCTTGTTTATTTGTTTTGCTGGTGATTTGAAGATGAGAGACCATAGCCCTGAGATTTAATCTTAGTATTTAGGATTACACACAAAATGAAGTGGCACTGTAGCTCAAGTGGTAGAGCACTAGCCTTGAACTGAAGTTCTGAGGGACAGAGCTCAGGCCCAGAGTTCAAGCCCTACAACTGATCAAAAAAAGAGTATTACACACAAAACCCAAAAACTCATGACTCATTTTGAAAATTTACTTGCATTTTCTTATACATTTTTAAATTTCTTTTTATTTCCATATGTATGCTGGGCTTTGAGCTATAAATCAGAGCCTAGGAATTGTCCCAGTTCTTTTTTTTTTTTTTTTTTTTTTTTTTGTCTGTCATGGGCGCTGTCCCTCAGCTCTTCAGCTTGAGGCTAGAGCCGTACCACTTGTGCTACTGTGCCACTTCTGGCTTTTCCTGCTCATGTGTTGTTTAGGAATTAAACCCAGAGCCTCATGCATGCAAGGCAAACACTCCCCCACTGTGTCACCTTCCCAGACCCGTCCCAGAACATTTTTAATACTAGCCCTCTAATATGCGAGCCACAGCACAATGTGAAGCTTTAAAAAAAAACTGTAGTTAGCTAATTACAGTAGTTCATGGACTCCCCTGCCTTGGCTGGCCTTGAACACTGACCCTCAGATGGGAGACCCTTGAGTAAGTAAAGTAACAAGTGTAAGCTAACTCAATTTTGCTCATTTTAACCTCTGAAATAGGCTCTCCCTTTTCTTGTTCCACATTTCTTTTCATTTATTTATTTTATTCTTGTGTGTGCTGGTCCTGGAGCTTGATCTCAAGGTGTGGGTGCTGTCCCAGAAATCATTGTCTCATTTCTGCCATTGGAGCCACAGCACAACCCCAGGTGTATTTTTTTCTTCTTTTTGGTGGTTCATTGGAGATAAGTGTCTCATGCAAAGCACAGAATGTCTCAGGAAGCTGAGATCTGATTATCAGTTTGAAGTCAGCCTGCACAGAGAATTCCATGAGACTCTTTAACTCCAATTAGCTGGTAGTGATCCCACCAATTAGCTGAGAGTAATAGAACACCAGCCTTGAGTAAAGTAGAACAAATTCAACCCCCATGACTGGCACACACAGAAAAAATATCCCATGTACTTTCCTGCATGGGCTTGCCTTTAAATGTTATTTTCTGATGAGTTCTGGGAAGATGGCAGAGGAGAAGCTGTAGGATAAACAAGCTCTCACATAGAAAGCAATTTTTGTGTTCCAATGGACAGTCCTAAGCCAGAGAATAACACCAAGTGTGTCAACACAGTACAGAGAGTTAGGCCAGAGAGGGAAAATCCAGGCATGGAGACAAATATGAGCACTTGCCAGTAGCCACGGATGTGGCGGCAGTGGCGGCAGCTGCCATACCTGCAACACAAAGAGTCCGGGACTTAGGTTCCAGACGCAGCAAGTGAACGGTTTCTACTTAACACCAGCAAGAACTGACAAGGAGCAGACATCTTCATCCTGAAGTTCGCAGACCAGAGATGACCCAGGACCCAAGGCTCTGGCATGAGTAGAAGCCTGACATCCTCACTCCTTCGCAGGGAGAAATGAGGGAAGGCCAACCCTCCCCCCCCATTACTGGAGATCTCCATCTTTGATACTGACAAAGGCACAGCTGAGCTGATAGCTGCAACTCAGGCCTTGGAAGAAAACAAGAGTCATTTAGCAGGTCACAGGAATCTAACCTGACCTACCAGGCTCAGCTCCTCCCTGGGAAAAGTCACCCAGCTTGGGCAGGCAGCCCCAGGAGTGGCTTTCTTCACTGGGTAAACAGAGCCAGAGGCTGCCCCTCTGTAAAGCAGCTTTGACAATCAATTGAAATTCAGTAAACATAAACACTGAGAATAGCTCCAGGCTGAGCTCTGTGAGTTTCTCAGAAGCTAACTCCTCAGGGAAAAGCTGCTGTTTGCTGAAAGGCCTCAACTCTACCCAGAACCTAGCCTCATCACAGCATTTCCAAACTAGAGGAAACAGCCATCTCCTCTTTTGTGAAACTCAAAGTAGATCTCTGTCCCATTGAACTAGCCTGGGACGAGGATCACAAAATCCTTGGTAAAGCAGAGCATTTTTCTGTGTGCTCAAACAAATTGACTTAAGATACCATCCAAGCCACAGGAAAATCAAACACCATAAGCAGACCAGATACTCCAACAAGAGACTGGTTATGGACACAAGGGAGATAAAGGATCGTCCCATCCCCCTAAAAAAAATCAAAGATCTCTTTTTTTGTACTTTTTATAAATTTTTTTCTAAACATTTTTAAAAATTTTTAACTTTAAAAATTTTTGTTTTCTATTAACTTTTTTTTTCTTCCTCTTATAATTTTTATTTGGGGGTTATATGTGTGTGTATTTTTTACTTTTTTTCTTTTAAAATACATTTTTTGTTCATCTCTAGTGACCAATTGATCCTTTTTTTTCTTTCCTGCCCTTCTTTTCACATTTTCTTCTCATTCCTTCTTTGCATGACTTAATTGCTGTGCGCAACCTCATATATACCCGTAGTTGATATTTTGACTTTAGCAACATTGTATACACACTTAATCCAGAAATTTATTACTCAATTTAAAACTGCTTAGACTTTACTTCCTTAATAGCAGTACTACCTCTTAAGACTTGTATATTTTAAGCATTTTTATTTTTAAGTTTTCCACATATCCATTCTATACCTCCTGTTCTCTCTTTTTTTTTTTTAATATTATTTTATTTTATTTGAGAACATACTTTACAGAGGGGCTACAATTACATGGGCAGGATAATGCATACATTTCTTATCAAGCATTGCAGCCTCCTTCTTTGTTTACCCTTCACCTCCCTTCCCAGCCTCCCCCCTCCCCCCACCCAATTATACCCCCCTCCCCCCCCACACCGACATTGTAAAGCTGGTTTTGACATGACATTTTGTACTTCTCATTGTTGAAACAGGTCCACCTGAATCCTTAAACGATTTGTTTGTCCCCATCTCCTCCACATGTTATACTGACATCAAATATAGTGAAAGCTGGGGTTACACTGTGGGGGAGGGACATACAAAGCAACAAAGAAATAATCTTATAAATGCGTTAGAAACACATGCATGAAAGAAACGAAAACATTAAAATACATATTTAAGGGTTCATATTCCAAACATCACATTATCTGACCTTTTCCGCTTGACTCATACCTATACTAGATATTGCAAATAAGGGAAACCATGGGACCTATGCTTCTTTGGGCCTGGCTTACTTCACTTAATATAATTTTTTCCAAATCTTTCCATTTCCTAACAAATGGGGAAATGTCATTCTTTCTGATGTAGGCATAGAATTCCATTGTGTATATATACCACATTTTTTTGATCCATTCATCTACTGAGGGGCATCTGGGTTGGTTCCATATCTTAGCTATGGTAAATAATGCTGCAATAAACATAGTTGTGCTGGTAGCTTTAGTGTGGTCTTGTTTGTAAACATTTGGGTAAATGCCCAAAAGTGGGATTGCTGGATCATAGGGGAGTTCTATGTGAAGTCTTTTGAGGAACCTCCATACTGCTTTCCAAAGTGGTTGACCAAGTTTACATTCCCACCAACAATGAAGTAAGGTTCCTTTCTGTCCACATCCCCTCCAGCATGTGTTGTTGTTAGAGTTCTTGATTTTTGCTGTTCTAACTGGAGTGAGGTGATATCTCAATGTTGTTTTGATTTGCATTTCTTTTATGGCTAGGGATGTTGAACATTTCTTCATGTGTCTATTGGCCATCCTTCTTTCTTCTTCAGAGAAGCTTCACTTTAAGTCTTTCTCCCACTTATTTATTGGGCAGTTGTTTGTTTGACGATTTGTTGTTGGGTGGTTTAATTTTTTGAGTTCCAAATATATTTTAGATATGAGACCCTTGTCCGTTGTATGGCTAGTAAAGATCTTCTCCCAATCGGTGGGTTTTCTATTGATCTTGCTAGCTATGTCATTTGCCCTGCAGAAGCTCTGCAACCGTATGCAATCCCATTTGTCCAAACTTTCTTTGATTTGTTGTGCTTCCGGATCTCTATTCAGAAAATTTCGGCCTGAGCCAAGGAGACCTAAGGTTTCTCCTATTCCATCCTGTAATGTTTTCAGAGTGTCTGCTTTGAGTTCAAGGTCTTTGATCCATTTGGAGTTGATTCTGGTGCAGGGTGATATATAAGGATCTAGCTTTAGTTTTCTACATGTAGTTAACCAATTTTGCCAGCACCATTTACTGAAGAGGCTGTCTTTCTTCCATTCTATTGTTTTAGCTTCCTTATCAAAGATTAGATGGCTATAGGTCTGTAGGTTCATTTCTGGGTTTTCAATTCTATTCCATTGGTCCTGAGGTCTGTTCTTATGCCAATACCAAGCTGTTTTGATTACTATGGCTTTATAGTAGAGTTTGAAATTTGGTATTGATATTCCTCCAGCAGTGTTCTTTCCGTTGAGGAGCATTTTTGCTATTCGGGGTCTTTTATTGTTCCATATGAATTTTTGGATTGCCTCTTCTATTTCCTTGAAGAATGAGGGTGGAATTTTGATAGGTATCGCGTTGAATTTGTAGATAGCCTTGGGAAGTATTGCCATTTTCACGATGTTAATCTTGCCAATCCAGGAGCATGGGAGGTTTTGCCATTTTTTAAGTTCTGTGTTGATTTCCTTTTTCGAGATTTTAAAGTTGTCATCATGGAGGTACTTCACTTCTTTGGTTAAGTTAATTCCTAGGTATTTTATTTTTTGTGGGGCTATTACAAATGGAGTTGCTTTCCTAATTTCAGCCACACTTTTCTCATTGTTGGAATATAGAAAAGCCATTGATTTTGGGGGGTTAATTTTATAACCTGCTACTTTGCCAAAGTTTTGAATCAGCTTGAGTAATTTGGGAGTGGAGTCTATGGGATTCTTTAAATACAAGATCATGTCATCTGCAAAGAGGGAGAGTTTTATTTCTTCTTTCCTTATTTGGATCCGCTTTATGTCTGCATCTTGTCTTATTGCTGTAGCTAGGCATTCTAATACTAGATTGAAGAGAAGTGGAGAGAGTGGGCATGCTTGTCTTGTTCCTGAGTTAAGAGGAAATGGCTTTAGTTTTTCACCATTGAGTATAATGCTGGCTGTAGGTTTGTCATATACAGCCTTTATTGTGTTGAGGAATGTTCCATGGATTCCTAATTTTTCCAGAACCTTCATCATAAAGGGGTGTTGGATCTTGTCAAATGCTTTTTCTGCATCTATTGAGATAACCATGTGGGTCTTATTCTTGCTTCTGTTGATGTGATGAATTATATTAATTGATTTGCGTATATTGAACCAGCTTTGCATCCCTGAAGTGAATCCTGTTTGATCATGGTGTATGATTTTTTGGATGAATTGTTGAAGTCGATTGGCCAAAATTTTGTTGAGAAGTTTTGCATCAATGTTCATCAAAGAAATGGGTCTATAGTTCTCTTTCTTTGATGAGTCCTTGCCTGATTTTGGGATGAGGGTTATGATGGCTTCATAGAATGTGTTCGGTAGTGAGCTTTCTCTTTCAATTTCAATGAAGAGTTCGAGGAGTATTGGTGTGAGCTCTGCTTTTAAGGACTTGTAAAATTCCGCTGTACAACCATCTGGTCCTAGACTTTTCTTAGCTGGGAGGTCTCTTATTGCTGTTTCTATTTCAATGCTTGATATGGGCCTGTCAAGCTGGTTTAACTCATCTTGGTTTAGTTTTGGCATGTCAATATTTGCTAGGAAAAGGTCCATTTCTTCCAAGTTGTCAAACTTATTAGCATAAAGTTCTGAGAAGTATTCCCTTATAATGTTCTGAATCTTGGTTGTTTCCGTGGTGATGTTTCCATTCTCATCTCTGAGTTTATTAATTTGGGTGTGTTCTCTCCTTTTTCTGATAAGGTTTGCTAAGGGTCTGTCAATTTTGTTAAGTTTTTCGAAGAACCAACTCTTTGTTTTGTTGATTCTTTCTATACTTTTTTTGGATTCTAATTCATTTAATTCTGATTTAATTTTGATTATTTCTTTCCGTCTACTGGATTGGGGTTTATCTTGCTGTTCTTTTTCAAGGAGGTTTAGATGTGTCATTAAATTGTTAGTTTCAGATCTCTCCAATTTGTTGATGTAGGAGCTCAGAGCTATAAACTTGCCTCTGAGTACTGCCTTTGCTGTGTCCCAGAGGAGCTGGTAATTTGTGTGTTCATTTTTGTTGAATAGCATGAACATTTGAATTTCCTTTCTAATCTCTTCCATGACCCTCTTATGATTCAGCAGTGTGTTGTTCAGCCTCCATGTGATACCGGACTTTCTTTGGTGGCTTTTGGTGTTGAGTTCTAATTTTATTCCCTTGTGGTCAGAGAGAATGCAAGGTATAACTTCAATGTTTCTGAATTTAGACAAGTTTGCTTTGTGGCCTAAAATGTGGTCTATTTTAGAAAACGTTCCATGTGCTGCAGAGAAGAACGTGTATTCTGATGCTGCTGGGTGAAATATTCGGTAAATGTCTGTTAAGTCTAGTTGATCTATGCAGCTGTTTAGATCTGCGGTTACTCTGTTGAGTTTTTGCCGAGTTGATCTATGTAGTGGGGAAAGTGGTGTGTTAAAATCCCCAACAATTAATGTCTTTGGATCTATATGGGATTTGAGGGAAAGTAGTGTTTCTTTGATAAATTTGGGTGCTGCATTGTTTGGCGAATAGATATTTAGAATTGTAATAATCTCCTGAAGGAGAGATCCTTTAATTAGTATGTAGCGACCTTCTTTATCTCTTCTCACGAATTTTAATTTGAAGTCTATTTTATCTGATATTAGGATTGCAACTCCCGCCTGTTTATGAGGGCCGTTTGCTTGGTAGATTTTGTTCCAGCCTTTAACATTGAAAATGTGTTTGTTTTTATGGGCAAGATGTGACTCCTGCAGGCAGCAGATAGAAGGGTCTTTTTTTTTAATCGAACTAGACAGTCTATGTCGCTTAATTGGAGAGTTCAGTCCGTTAACGTTAAGAGATAGGACTGAGAGATATTTGGGAGTTCCTGCCATGTTATCCACCTTCTTGGGGCTGCGAAAACTGGGTTCTTCCTAAGGTTCTTGGATTCTCAGTTTGGGTGCAGTTTCTTGGCCTTTGTTGCGGTCTTGTTGGTTTTCTATGTGTAGGACATCTTTAAGAATCTTTTGTAGGGCTGGTTTGGAGGAGATGTATTGTTTCAATTTTTCTTTGCTATGGAAGGTTTTTATTTGGCCTTCAGTTATGAAGGAGAGTTTAGCTGGGTACAGTATTCTTGGTTGATAGTTGTTTGTTTTTAGGGCATGGCATACGTCATTCCAGGCTCTTCTTGCTTTGATTGTCTCTGCTGAGAAATCTGAGGTAATTCTAATTGATTTCCCTTTATAGGTGATTACCCTTTTCTCCTGTACAGCTTTAAGGATCTTTTCCTTGGTCTGGGTTGATCCTGTGTGGATTATAATGTGACAGTGGGATGTCCTATTCTGGTCTGGTCTATTTGGGGTTCTAAAAGTTTCTTGTATCTGAATAGGCCTATCTTTTTGTATGTTTGGGAAGTTCTCTGCTAGGATCCTGTTTAACAAATTTCCTAGACCATTAACTTCTGTTTCTAGGTGCTCCTCTCCACCCATTATCCTTAGATTGTTCCTTCTGATGGTGTCTTCCAGGTGTTGGATAGACCTATCATATTTTTTGGACTTGTCTTGGATGGTTGTATGTTCTTTCTCTATAATATCTATGCTGTCTTCAATCCCTGATATTCGATCTTCTGCATGGTCTAACCTGCTGTCAAGACTCTCTACTTTGTTTTTTATCTCTTTTCCTTCTAATTGGTCAGCTTTGATGGCTTCAAGTTCTTTGTTGAAGCTCTGTTTTAGGTCTTGTATGAATTTCTTTACTTCCTTAATTTGGTGTTCAGTGTTTGTTCTCAAATCACTTAGTTGATTGGTTATGGTTTCTTTGGACTCCCATTCCTTCTGTTGGGTTCCATTCAGCATTCCCTTTGTGGTCTCCCTGACTTCCTTCAGCTTTTTGTTAATGGATTCCATGAATGCCTTTAGTGATCTTTGTGTATTCTCTACCTGGTCTCTCAATTCCTGAATTACTCTTTGATTAGCTTCCTCCCATCTGTGGGATTCCTGCAGTTCTCTTTGAGTGTTCTATGCCTGCTCACGCCATTCCTCCCTTTTTCTTTCAGTATTCTCAAGTTGTTCACGCAAATCCTGTATCAGTGTTTGAGTAGCTTCCTCACGCTTGTGATATTTATGTATAAACTTCTGAGATGCCTCCTCTCTCTCCCTATCACGCTCATTCAGAGTCCTGTGTACATTGTCAAACTTCTCATTTATCATGTTTGCTATTAGTGTTTGTAGAGCTATTTGGGAACTCTCCTCTGGATTATTCTTTATCTGTTCTAATCCCTGATTATCAAGATTGGGAATTGAGATACCCGAATTTGCCATTTTTCTTGTGTTTTTCCGCCTTACTCGGCCCATTTGAGATGAAGCTTGCACCAGTTTTGTGCTAGAACACTATCTTAAGGCAACCATCAACCAAAGTTTGCGTTTGTACAGTCAATAGTCTACAGATACAATCTAGTTCAACAGATACATCTATTCAACATCAAACAACTATATGTTAAAGGACTTCGAACCGCAGAAAAGAATTTGGAAAACCAGAAATTATTAGGATTAGGGAGAGGTGTGGGTAAAAAATAGGAATAGATTGGTGTGGGGAGGCACAGGGAGAGTTAACTATGTCCTAATCACAATGCAGGAAATGGGTTGGGTAGGATGCAAGTAGAGAGAGAGAGAAAAAGAAGAGACGGAAAGGGGAATGAAGAGAGACCAGAAAAAAAATAGAAACGTAAAAATTAATGTTATTTTAGAGGTTAAAAGACCGTCTATTTAGAGAGGAATGTGAATATGTTCATAGAAGGGGAGGGACATAGAGGAGATGTGAAAAACTTTAAGGATGGGAAAGGGAGTAGAAAAGATCAGAAGTTCAGTAGAGCTAGACAAAAAAAAAAAGATAATTAAGAAAGAAAGAAAAAGAGAAAGAAGACAAGAAAAGAAAGGAAAACGCTCATTCACATATTCCTAAAATAAAAATTATGAGATGAGAAAAAAAAAAGTTACTGGAAAACAATTATTTTTTCAGAAGAGGCAAAAATTAAAGATTAATAAAAGTTTTAGAAGGGAAAAAAATATACATATATATATATATATATATATATATATATATGGTAACAAAAAACAAAAAACAAGCAAAAAAAAGAAAAGAAGAAGAAAAAAAAAGAAAAAAAGTCTTTTGATTTTTTTTTGGGGGGGGGGAGAAGTGGGAAGAATCCTGTATCTCCCTTTTGTCTGTAACCAGTCTCTTGTTGGAGTCTCTGGTTAGATTGAGGTCCTGTGGCTTGATTGGTTTCTTAAGTCGGTTGGTTGGAAGAGGCAGAAAAATGCTCTGCTTTACCCAAGATTTTGAGATCCCCCTCCCAGGTTAGTTTTCTGGGAGGGTGATCTGCTTTGAGAATCACAAAACAGGGGGATGTGGTGATGAGGCTAGGTTCTGGGTAGAGTTGAGGCCTTTCAACAAACAGTAGCTTTTCCCTGGGACTATTTTGTGATAAAGCTCACAGCGCCCAGCCTGGAGCCATTCTCAGGGTTTCTGTTTTTCAATTCATTGTGGTGGCTGCTAGAGGGAGGGGCAGCTCTGGTTACCCAGTGAGGTAAGGCACTCCAATGGCTGGCGCCTGAGCTGGGTGACTTTTTCCTGGATGGAGCTGACTCTGGCAGGTCACTTCGCCGTTAAGTTCTTGTGACCTGCTAAATGACTCGTTTTATTCCAAGGCCTGAGCTGGAGCTAGCAGCTCCTCCGAGCTTTGTTGGTATCCAAGATGGAGATCACCGGTGCTGGGGGGGGAGGGGTGGCCTTCCCTCCTCTGCTCCCTGAGAAGGAGTGAGGACTTCGGGCTTGTACTCACACCGAGTCTTCGATCCTGGGTCGTCTCTGGTCTGCAAACAGCAGGATAAAGATGTCCGCTCCTTGTCGGTTCTTGTTGGTGTTGAGTAGAAACCGCTCGTCCACTGCATCTGGCTCCTTTGTCCCGGACTCTCTGTGTCTCAGGTATGACCCCGCGACAGTGGTCGCCGCCGCGACCCTGGCGCTGCAGCAGCAGCTGATATGTTTCCTTGGCTTCCCCTCTCTTGTCTAACTCTCTGTCCTGTGATGGCACACTTGGTGTGATTCTCTGGCTTAGGACTGTTCACTGGAACTCTAAAACTGCTTTCTATGCGAGAGCTTGTTCAGATTCCAGCTTCTCCTCCGCCATCTTCCCTAGTCCCCCTCCCGTTGTCTTATCCATGTTCTTCTCTGAATACTATGTTTTCATTTTACATAATTTTTAAGTGTTTCACTTCTTAATTTTTAATGCTTGTTTTCCTATTTTTTATTTTCTTATTTTCTTTCTTTCTTCTTTTTTTCTCTCTATCCTATCATTCTATCCAACCTATGTCCCGCTTTCAGATTAGGATTTATTTAAGTTAACTCTCCCACTGCCTTTCCACATCCCTCTATGCTTATTTTAACCCACATCTCTCCCTAAACCTAATAATTTCTGTTTGCCAAATTCTTCTTTGCGGTTCATAGCCCATTAATACTTGTTGTTTGATGTTGAATAGATATATCTCTTGAAATATATTGTATGTGCTGACTTTTGACTGTGCAACTACAGACTTTGGTTGATGCTTGCCTTAAAATAGTGTGCTAGCACAAAACTGGTTTATTTTCATCTCAAATGGGCAGAGCAATGAGGAAAAACACACAAAAACATGTCAAGTCCCGGTATCTCAACTCCCACTCATAATAATCTGGGGACAAAAAAGATAACGAATAATCCATAGAAGAGTTCCCAAAAAGCTCTAAAAATACTACTGGTAAACATGTAAATGAAAAGATTGAAAAACTGCAAAGGACTCTGTATGAGCGTGATAAGGAGAGAGAGGAGGCAAAACAAAGAATATCATAAGTGTGAGGCAGCTACTCAAAGATTGATACAGGAATTGCGAGAAAAGCTTGAGAACACTTAAAGAGAAATAAAGGAATTGCGTGAGTAGGCTGGGATCAGTCAAAGGGAAAGTCATGAATGGCGTGAGCAGGCTGAAAACACTCAAAGAGAACTATAGGAACTGCGTGAATGTAAAGAAGCTAATCAAAGAGTAATAGAGGCATTGAGAGAGTGGGATGAGAATACAGAAAGATCACTAAAGGCATTCAAGGAATCCATAAAAAGAGAGCTCAAACAAGTCAGGGAGGCCACAAAAGGGAATGCTGAATGGAATCCAACAGAAGGAATGGGAGTCCAAGGAAACCATAATCAATCAAGTGATTTGAGAATAAATGCTGAACACCAAATTAAGGAAGTAAAGAAGTGCATAAAAGATCTAAAACAAAGCTCCAACAAACAATATGAAGCCATCAAAGCCGACCAACTAGAAGAAAATAAATAAAAATGTGGAAGACTTGATAGTAGGTTAGACCATGCTGAAGATCGAATTTCAGGGATTGAAGACAGCCTAGATATTATAAAGAACATACAACCATCCAAGACAAACCCAAGAAATATGATAGAGCTATTCAACACTTGGAAGACAACATCAGAAGGCCTAGTCTGAGGCTAATAGGTGTAGAGACAGAAGTTAATGGTCTAGGAAATCTGTTTAACAGGATACTAACAGAGAACATCCCAAATAACGCAAAAACATAGGTCTATTCAGATACAAGAAGCTTTTAGAACACCAAATAGACTAGACCAGGATAGGACATGCCACCGTCACATTTTAATCCACACAGGATCAAGTCAGACCACGGAAAAGTTCCTTAAAGCTGTCAAGGAGAAAAGCTCAATCACCTATAAAGGGAAACCAATTAGAATCACCTCAAATTTCTCAGCAGAGATGATTAATTCCAGAGAGCCTGGAATGATGTATGCCATGCCCTAACGACAAACAACTATCCACCAAGAATACTGTACCCAGATAAACTCTTCTTCATAGCCAACTAGATCACAATAAATGCCAAGCAACCGCACCCAAAATGAGAATCTAAGAACCACAGGAAGAACCAAGTTGCCGCAGCCCCCAAGAAAGAGGAAAAAATGGCAGCAACTCCCAAATACCTCAGTCCAATCTCTCAACATTAAAGGACTTAACTCTCCAATTAAAAGACATAGACTGTCTACTTGGATTAAAAAGCAACATCCTTCTATCTGCTCCTTTCAGGAGTCACACTTTCCCGTAAAAACAAACACGTTTTCAATCTGAAAGGTAGAAAAAAAATCTACCAAGCAAATGGCCCCCATAGTCAGGCAGGAGTTGCAATCATAATATCAGATAAAATAGAATTCAAATTAAAATTAGTGAGAAAAGATAAAGAAAGTCGCCACATAGTGTAATTAAGGGATCTCTCCTTCAGGAGGATATTACAATTCTAAATATCTATTAGCCAAACAACGGAGCACCTAAATTACCCAAGAAACACTACTTTCCCTCAAATCTCACATATATCCAAAGACACAGGCCGAAATTTTCTTAATAGAAACCCAGAAACACAACAAACCTAAGAAGGGTTGGACAAATGGGATTGCATGAAGTTGCAGAGATTCTGCATGGCAAAGGACATAGCAAGCAAGATCAACACAAAGCCCATAGATTGGGAGATAGTCTTCACTAGCCATACAATGGACAAGGGTCTCATATCTAAAATATACCTGCAACTCAAAAAATTAAACCCCCCAACAACAAACCTTCAAAGAAAAAACTGCCCAGTAAAAATGAGATAAAGACTTAAAGAGAAACTTCTCTCAAGAGGAAAGAAGGATGGCCAATAGACACATGAAGAAATGCTCAACCTCTCTAGCCATAAAAGAAATGCAAATCAAAACAGCATTGAGATATCACCTCACCCCAGTTAGAATGGCTAGAATCAAGAACTCTAATAACAACAGATGCTGGAGGGCATGTGGACAGATGGGAACCTTACTGCATTGTTGGTGGGAGTATAAACTTGTACAAACACTTTGGAAAGTAGTATGGAGTTTCCTAAGAAGACTCCACATACAGCTGCCCTATGACCCAGCAATTCCACGTTGGGGCATTTAACCAAATGTTCACAAACAAAACTACAAGAAAGTTACCAGCACAACTATGTTTATTGCCGCCTTATTTACCACAGCTAAGATATGGAACCAACCCAGATGCCCCTCAGCAGATGAATGGATCAAGAAAATGTCGTATATATACACAATGTAATTCAATGCCTCCGTCAGAAAGAATGACATTGTCCCATTTGTTAGGAAATGGAAAGACTTGGGAAAAATTGTATTAAGTGAAGTAAGCCAGGCCCAAATAAACATAGGTCCCATGGTTTCCCCTATTTGTAATAACTAGTATATGTCTGAGTCAAGCAGAAAAGGTCAGATAAGTTGATGGTAGGGAAATGAACCCTAAGATATTTATTCAAATGTTTTTTTTTCTTTCATGCAATTGTTTATAACAAATTTATAAGATTATTTCTTTGTTGCTTTGTATGTGCCTCCCCCACTGTATACCCCCTGCTTTCACAGTATTTGATGTTGCTATCATTTGTGGAGGGGATGGGAAAAAAAACAAATGGTTTAAATAGGCATACAGGTGAACCCATTGCAAGGAGACGTACAAGTCATTATGTCAAAAATGAACTTTACAACTTTGGTAGGGGGAGGAGGGTTGGGTGGTGGGACGGAGGGAGGATGGGATGGGAAGGTTAAACAAAGGAGGAGGCTACAATGCTTTATGGGAAATGTACTCATTGTCTTGCCCATGTAATTGTAACACCTATGTACAGTATTTTCACAATAAAAAGGGGTCTATTTTTGAAAATGTTCCATGTAGTGGTCAGAATAAAGTGTATTCTGATGCTGCTGGGTGAAATATTCAGTAGTTGTCTGTTAGATATAGTTGATCTAGGCAGTTCTTTAGATCTGCTGTTTCTCTGTTGAGTTTTTGTCGAGTTGATCTACATAGTGTGGATAGTGGTCTGTTAAAGTCCCCAACAATTCTTGTCTTTGGATCAATTTGAGACTTTGGGGAAACTAGTGTTTGTTGGATAAATTTCGGTGATCCATTGTTTGGCGAATAGAATTTATTATTGCAATAACCTCCTGAAAAAAGATCCCTTAATTCCTATGTAATGACCTTCTTTATCTATTCTCACGAATTTTAATTTGAAGTCTATTTTATCTGATATTATGACTGCAACTCCCGTCTGTTTATGGGGGCCATTTTCTTGGTACATTTTGTTCCAGAGTTTCACTTTCAAAGTGTGTTTGTTTTTATGGGCAAGGTGTGATTCCTGTAGGCAGCAGATAAAAGAATATTTCTTTTTAATCCAACCAGACAGTCTATGTTGCTTAATTGGAGAGTTAAGACCGTTAATGTTGAGAGAAAGGACTGAGAAGTGTTTGGTAGTTTCTGCCATTTTATCCACCTTTTTGGGGGCTGTGACAACTTGGTTCTTCCTTTGGTTTTTGGATTCTCAGTTTGGATGCCTTTCTTTGCCTTTATTGTGGTCTTGTTGGTTCTGTCTGTGTAGGACATCTTAAAGTATCTTTTGTAGAATCTGTTTGGTGGAGATATATTTTTTATGTTTTTCTTGGCTATCGAAGGTTTTTATTTCACCTTCGGTTATGAAGGAGAATTTAGCTGTTTACGGTATTTACAGTATCACACTTCGTCTTTAGGTCATGGCATGCATAATTCCAGGCTCTTCTTGCTTTAATTTTCTCTGCTGAAAAAATGAAGTTATTCTAATTGGTTTCCCTTCATAGATTATTGATCTTTTCTCCTTGACAGCTTTAAGGATCTTTTCCTTGGTCTGAATTGATCTTATGCATATTATAATGTGACAGTGGGATGTCCTGCCCTCGTCTGGTCTATTTGGGGTTCTAAAAGTTTCTTGTATCTGAATAGGCCTATCTTTTTGCATGTTTGGGAATTTCTCTGCTAGGATCCTGTTAAACAAATTTCCTAGACCATTACCTTTTGACTCTAGGTGTTCCTCTACACCCATTATTCTCTGATTAGGCCTTCTGATGGTGCCTTCCAGTTGCTGAATATATCTATCATATTTCTTTATTTGTCTTGGATAAGTGTACATTCTTTATAATATATAGGCTGTCTTCATTAACTGAGATTCGATTTCTGCATGGTCTAACCTACTGTAAAGACTTTCTTCTTTGTTTTTTATTCACTTTCCTTCTAATTGTGTGGCTTTGATGACTTCGTATTCTTTGTTGGAGCTTTGTTTTAGATCTTGTATGAACTTCTTTACTTCCTTAATTTGGTGTTCAGTGCTTATTCTCAAATCACTTAGTTGTTTGGTTATGGTTTCCTTATACTCCCATTCCTTCTGTCGGGTTAGATTCAGCATTCCCTTTGTGGTCTCCCTGAATTCTTTCAGCTGTCTGTTTATGGATTCCATGAATGCCTCTATTAATCTTTTTTTATTCTCATCCCTCCCTTGCAATTCCTGTTTTACTCTTTGATTAGCTTCCTCATGTTCATGCAATTCCTGTAGTTCTCTTTGACTGTTCTCAGCCTGCTCAATCAATTCCTGACATTCTCTTTGTCTGTTTACAGCCTGCTCATGCAATTCCTGTATTTCTCTGATGGTTCTCAGCCTGATCACACAATTCCTTTAATTCTCTTTGAGTGTTCTCATCCTGTTCATGCAATTCTGTATCAATCTTTGAGTAGCTTCCTCATGCTCATGAGATTACTGTATTGATCTTTGGTTTACCTCCTCTCTCTCCCTACCATGTTCACACTGAGTCCTTTGCAGGTTTTCTATCTGTTCATTCACCATGTTTCCCAGTAATATTTATAGAGCTTTTGGGGAACTCTCCTCTGGAATACACATTATCTGTTCTGTCACCTGGTTATCATGAGTGGAAGTTGAGATACCAGGACTTGCATTTTTCTTGTGTTTTTCTGGCTGGTTCTGCCCATTTGATATAAAAGTAATACCAATTTTCTGCTAGAATAATTTTTCAAGTCATGCATCCACCAAAGTCCTGCAGTTGCACAGGCAAAAAGATGCAGATATAATCTAGTTCAACAGATACAATCTATTCAACATCAAACAACTATGGATTAATGGGCTAACAACAGCAAGGACTTATTTGGCAAACCAGAAATTATTATATTTAGGGACAAATGTGAGGAAAAATAGGATTAGAAGAAGGTGGAGAGGTAAAAGGAGAGTGAATTTAACCAAGTTCTAATCTCAAAGAACGAAATGGATTGGACAGAATAGTAGGAGAGAGAAAAAACAGACAAGGAAAAAATGGGAAAAACAAATACTTAAGTTTAATAAATGAATCTTAAAAATTAAGTTTAAGGTGATATTGAGAGAAGAAAAGGATACGAGTGATAGAAAGGAGATATGAAATACTAAAAAATAAAAATTCTCAAAAATTATATAGGTTTAAAGAGATAATACTGCTATTACAGAATTTAAGGATAAGAAATTTTGAATTGAGTAATAAAATTCTTGATTAAGTGTGTATACAATGTGGGTAAGGTTTAATATTCGAGGATGAGCATATATCTGAGGATAAGCAGAACAGCAAATAAGTCACAGAAAAAGAAGGAAACAGAAGAAAAAATGAAAAGAATGAAAAAGAAAAAAAGGACCAAAAGGTCAGTAGAGATTTAAACAAAGCACACACACACACACACACACACACACACACACACACACACACACACACACACACACACCTAAAATAAAAATTAGGAGGGGGGAAAAAAGATTAATAGAAAACAATATTTTTTAAAAACTAAAAATTAAAAAAAGTACAAAAAAGAGTTCTTTTTTTGGGGGGGAAAGTAGATGGGAAGATCCTGTATCTCCCTGTGTATATAACCAGTCTCTTGGTGGAGTCTCTAGTCTGCTTGTGGTGTTTGGTTTGCCTGTGGCTTGATTGGTTTCTTAAGTCAATTTGTTTGAGCAGGCAGAAAAATGCTTTGCTTTACCCAGGATTTTGTGATCCTCCTCCCAGGCTAGTTCAATTAGAGGGAGATCTGCTTTGAGTTTCACAAAATAGGGAGATGGCTGTTTCCTCTAGTTTGAAGATGCTCTGATGAGGCTAGGTTCTGGATAGAGTTGAGGCCTTTCAACAAATTGTAGCTTTTCCCTGAGGGGTAGCTCTGAGACACTCACAGAGCCCAGCCTGGAGCCATTCTCAGGGTTTCTGCTTACTGAATTTCACTTGATTGTCTAGGCTGCTGTAGAGAGGGGCAGCCTCTGGCTCTGTTTACCCAGTGAAGAAAGTCACTCCCCTCGGGGCAGAGCTTTTTCTGCCTGGGCTGGGTGACTTTTCCCAGGGAGGAGCTGAGCCTGGCAAGTCAGGTCAAGTGCCTTTGACCTCCTAAATGACTTTTGTTTTTTTTTCCAAGGCCTGAGTTGGAGCTAGCATCTCAGCTGGGCCTTTTCAATATCAAATATAGAGATCTCCGGGGGTGAGGGCGGGAGTGGTGGCCTTCCCTCCTCTGCTCCCTGAGAAGGAGTGAGTATGTCAGGATTCTACTCACGCTGGAGTCTTGGTTCCTTGGTTGTCTCTGGTCTGTGATCTGCAGGATGAAGATATTTGCTACTTGTCAGTTCTTTCTGGTTTTAAGTAGAATCCGGTCACCTGCTGTGTCTGGCACCATTGTCCCAGACTCTGTGTTATTCGCTTGGTGGCTAGGCTGCTGCTGTTACCACCGCCACCGCAGCTGCAGCTAATGGCAAGAGCTCAGATCTGTCTCCTTGCCTAGATTTTCTCTCTCTGGCCAAAATCTCTGTACTGTGATGGCACACTTGGTAATTCTCTGGCCTAGGACTCTTCACTGGAACACTACAACTATTTTCTATGTGACAGCTTTTTTAGCCTCTAGCTTCTTCTCCTCCATCCTCCCCTAAAGTAATTTGTTGTTGCTTTTTAAAAAACTGGTGCCAGTGGCTCATGCCTGTAATCATAACAACTCAGGTGGCTGAGATCTGATAATCGAGGATTAATAACAGCCAGGGTAAGAAGGTCTGTGAGACTATTATCTCATTAACCAGTTACCAAGAACCTAAAAGGGGCATTGGGGGCCAAACTAGTAGAGTGATAGCCTTGAGCACAAGAGAACAGGGGTTTCAACCAGGCCCTCAGTTCAAGCTTCACATATTAAAAAAAGTTAAAAACAATTTGCCATCATTTGTAATCTCAGCATCCTCAACTAGTGGTTTATTTATAGCCAATTTGTATCTCAGTTTGCATGTATTTGGGTAGGGGAACTAAACTTATATAACAGTTAAAAGAAAAAAAAAATGAACACAAGGGTACAGGTGTCTCAGGCATGTAATCTTACCTTCTCAGGAGGCTGAGAAAAGAGGATGGTGGTTTAAAGCCAGCCCTGGGCAGAAAAGTTCCCATGAGACTGCTATTTCCAATTAACCACTAAAAAACAAGAAATGGAACTGTGGTTTAAACTTGTATTGTAGAGTGCTAACCTTGAGCAAAGAAGCTCTGGGACAGCACCCATGCCCTGTTTTAAAGCCCCATGTCTGAAGGAAAAAAAAAAAAGATTTCAGGGCTGGGAAGGTGGCTAAGTGGTAGAGTGCTTGCCATGCAGGTATGAGCCTTTGGGTTCAATTTCTTAGTACCACATAAGCAGAAAAGCCAGAAGTTGCATTGTGGTACAACTGGTAGAGTGATATCCTTGAGGTGAAGAGCTAAGGGACAGGGCCCAAGCCAAGAATTCAGGACCCATGACGGACAAAAAACAAACAAAAAAAGAGTTCAAACAATTAAATGATGTGCACAATAGACTATACACTAAAGATGAAAGATTAAATTAATAATTAAAATGATCAACATTGTTTCAATTTTGTAGGTGGTGAATGTAGCAGAAAAAGTGATAAGAAATAATGATTCATTTCTAACAACTCTTCCATTTGTTAAACTCATTTACTATTTTAAACTAAAGAAGCACTTAAGCGCCGGGCGCTGGTGGCTCACGCCTGTAATCCTAGCTACTCAGGAGGCTGAGATCTGAGGATCGCGGTTCAAAGCCAGCCCGGGCAGGAGAGACCGTGACACTCCTATCTCCAATAAACCACCAGAAAACCGGAAGTGGCGCTGTAGCTCAAGTGGTAGAGCGCTCGCCTTGAGCTGAAGAGCTGAGAGACAGCGCCCAGGCCCAGAGTTCAAGCCCCACGACCGACAAAAAAAAAAAATAAAAAATAAAAATAAAAAAAATAAAGAAGCACTTAAGTATCACTTTATTGAAAAACAAAATTGAACATGTGCTTTAGCCTGAATTCCACATTTTATAATTTGCCTTTTAGTAAACAATCAGTATCTTTTCTTATAAAATACATGTGATACCTTTATTTAATACTTCACATCTTTCCAGTATTTGGTTATAACAAAACCCCTCCCTTCTTTCTTTTCTTCCTTCCATTCCTTCATATCCTTTCCTCCTTTCAATCCTAGCAATTAAACTCAGGGCTTCATGCATTTTATGTAGATGCTCTACAATGTGAGCCATACACCTGTTCTTTTCGCTTTAGTCACTTTTTTTTTTGTTGGTCATGTGGCTTGAACTCTGCGCCTGGACACTGTTCCTGCACTCTTCAGCTCAAGGCGAGTGCTCTACTGTTTGAGCCACAGTGCCACTTCTGGTTTTCTAGTGGTTTATTGAGATAGGAGTCTCACACACTTTCCTGCCTAAATTGGCTTTTAACTGGGATCTTCAGATCTCAGCCTCCTGAGCAGCTAAGATTACAGGCATGAGCCACCTGCGCTTAGCGCTGCTTTAGCCATTTTTATGACAGGGTTTTCTGTTTATGACCAGGCTAGCATGGATCACAATCCCTCGATGACAGGGAGGGTTGTGTGTAACAAGTCAGATACAGTGAGGAAACAACTTTCTCTGTCCATCACATGGAGAATTTTCGAGGACTGTATTAGAAATGTCTAGGAGTGGTTTGTGATGAGCATTCTGCTTCCAGGAGTCTCTTCCCACTTCCCAACATTCTAGTCCTGCCAGAAAGGTTCTATGGTAGAAGGCTCAGGATGGAGAAGGCAGACTCTCATTTTCCTTGTCACCAATCTGCCCACAGCATTGATTGTTCCATCTTAACTATTTGGATGGACTTCTACCCTGATGATTTTTATGAGCACAAGAAACTTGACATCCTGAAAACACTTACATAGTATGACAAGCTCAACACGCCCTCTTCAAACTTGCTGTTCTGCTTCCATATTCTTCTGGACCAGCTGGAGCAACGAATGACCCATGAGACCAAGAAAAAGAGTAAGTAGTACTTGTTTAGATGCCTTAGAGCTTGTGAGTAGGGATGGAACCTAGATCTCAAGGGATGGGCCTACTTGGCCAAGAGCCCTTTGTACTATCCAGCTTGACAAAATGTCCTTTTATGGATGTTCTATGCCGGGTAATGTCTGTGCCCTTTTTAAAAGAACTTGGACATAACCACTCATTATAAACACTCTACCTTCTCATCAGTGTTCAGTCCAAACTCAAGTTCTACAGCTTCCCCTATTACATCCTCATAGAAGTTTATTCACACTTTAACTTCTAGAGTCTACTCTAAGACTCTTGTACCTATTTCCATTCTTATGTTTGTGTCACTGTAGAGAACTTCCTGCTGAACTCCAGATAAAGAACCCATCAGAGATGTGTCCTATGGTGAGTGATGGAGATTGGAAGCTAACACTGGACTCCAGAAACCATGTGAACATAGAGGCTTTTTTCAATGTATAGAAAAGACCAAGTAGGTTTTGAGTCCTGTAGACATCCCACTAGTTCTGAACTACACATGTGATGTATGTGAACCTGCACATACCACCAAGGAAGAAGATGATCCAGAATGTCTTCTATTGATGTTCACAATTCACATAGATCACATCCAAACCAGTAAAAAAGTATTGGTCTTGGAGTGCAGGATAAATATGTGCTAATGGAAAATGACCCCAGTCTACGTTCAGAAAAACCAATAAGTTAGGTCCAAAGTCTAGATTCAGTTGAGGAAAGGGAATCTGTCCTCACAGAATATCCAGACCAATTTGTCCTGCTGCTGGGGATCCAATTTCCAATTGAGAAATAAGATCTGTCCCTCCCTAGATTCAGGAAGAAAATAGTGCCTTTAATAAGGAAGTAGATCCTTTTGAGGACTCTGAGGCAGAATTTGTGTCTGAAGGCAACTTAGAAGACAATCCATATTTAGAGATTGCTTTTCCCCCCTTCTTTAGAAAATCTTTATATTTATTTTTGGTCCTGGTTGTTGTAAAATGATCAGTCTAGTTATTTTTCTAACGTTATTAAAATGTCAGTGTTTATGTTATGTTATACAATTCATGAATCTTAAATGTGTTTTTTTTCAACCTACAATATAAAGCACCATGCACATGTGTTCTGTGTGTGGGAAAACACAGAGTGACAGGGGGGCTGAACAAGAGAGCCTACTGGACATAAAGGGAACAGTTAAATGCACAGGGAGTTGCGAGGAAGCCAGGCCATGCCTTCATGGGGTGATAAGGTGGCTACAAAAGCTCTAGGACATACCAGATCGGATGACTTAGAAAGCTGTTCTGTCAGTTGGGACAAATGCTACAATACTTATAGTGGTATGTGGGACTTTCTTCCAACAGTGAGTTCAAATCTGTATATATATTCACTGTGCTTTGGGAAATATTGAAGAAAAATTTAGCTCCATTAACATAAAAATTCTACTTAGGGCTGAATATATTTGACAAAATACATAGGAAATATCGACACTGGAAATTATAAACCATCATCAATAGAAGAAAGAAGGCTTATATAGATGGACAAACACAAAATCAGGAAGCAATTAAATCAGTTATATGGAAATACATGTTATATTCATTACATTTTATATAGTATAATATATGATATATAAGATCGAATATGATTTTTCATACTACAAGGGCTTTTAACATTTTTAATCTTAAGTATTTTTTTCACGTAATATTAGTGTAAAACATTATTGGGGAACGTGGTAATAAAACTTTGATTATAATTATATGAACATATATTTTTGTGTTTCTAGATATAACATTGATTATAAATAGATGAATAAATGTAAACATATATTTGTATATCTGCCTATGAGGTGAATATAATGAAACAGGCTACACAATGTATAAAAAGGCAGTTATGAGTTAGTATATGAGACTCAGGCCTGTAATCCTAGTTATGTGGGAAGCTGGGTTCTGAGTTTTAGTTTCTCTTACCCCCATGCCATTAGATTTTCAGAGGAGACCTGGTCCCTCGAGTGTAGCCAAGCAACACATATGTAGTAGGATCACACTCAGTGACCCCAGAGGAAAGTCAGTAGAAATCAGGACAAGCTTATTATGTTAGGACAGTCTACTCAGTTCCTGTGCCAAGATGGGCATCTGTAGAACATCAGATGGAAAGTTGTCATTCCCTCCCAAAATGTTTTTCACTATCCTGAATTAAACCTTATTTCCCTTCCCAACCTGCAAACAAATAGAATTATGCCAAGGGCTAAAGAGAGATGGACAAAGACTTACAAATACATAAAATTATATACTTTTGGGGGGGGGGGTTCCGGTTGTCAGCTTGAACTATGGGCCTGGGCGCTATCTCTCAGCTCTTCAGCTCAAGGCTAGTGCTCTACCACTTGAGCCACAGCGCCACTTCTGGCTTATTTTCTTTTTGCTTATGTGGTGCTGAGGAATTGAACCCAGGGCCTCAGGCATGCAAGGCAAGCACTCTACCACTGAGCCACCTTCCCAGCCCCCAAATTATATACTTTGTTTCAGGAATTCAATGACAAATCATCAAAGGCATATCTTGAATTTTTCTTTTTTTTAATGGAAATGGGAATATACACTGAGTGCATCAGGGAGTAGGTGATAGTTTGGATGCTGAGTTGTGGAATACACTCCTGGGCATGGGTGTCACTTGCCTCTGAGAACTTGTGTGAGGATGCGTCTCCACACACAGCTTCACAAAACAATGCCCATAACTTGTATGATGTCATAGCCATCTTTCCATAACAGCAAATAGGTGTCAGGCACTGATCCTTCTCTGAGGTGGACTAAGCAACACAGAAAGGCACAAAGAACTAGAGGGAATGACTGCTAGACACCAGACACCAGCTTCAAGAGCTGTCCTGACCAGAAGCTAGGATAAATTGAGCTGGAGAAGGCTGATCCCCAGACAAGGCTCCTGAGCACTAAGGACCAGGCACTATTATAGGTGTTGGAGAAACAATTGAATGTGGTTCTCTCCTCATCAATTTCATGCTGAAAAGAAAACCAGAAATCATAATGATAATTTCTATAAATCAGAGACATGACATTGGTAGTTTGTTGGCAACAACTTCAAAGTGGGTATGTGAGGACATATCCCTGAGGAGGAGATAGTTAATCTGACAGCCATCATCCGTGCAATTAACTAGAAGCAGATACTCCAGGCAGTAGGAACAGCAAGTACATCCCTCAGTGATGGGAAAGGACATAACTTGCTTCAGAAAAGGAAAACATCACTGATGTGCTTGCTTGTGAAGTAAGAAAAAAAGGCACAACAAAGAAAAAAAGTCAGACATGAAGATCGGAATAAATTATATAGATACTGGATGCTGCTGGTTACAAGAAAAAAAAATCTGTTATTCTAAATCTGACATGACCCACTGGAACCAAAGTGCTCAAATAGTAGCTAGACACATCTGATTCACCTAGAGAATACTTTTAAAATGTGATTCTAGCCAGGCTCTAGTGGCTCACAACTGGAATGCAAGCTACTCGGGAGGCTGATATCTGAGGATCAGGTTTGAAGCAAGCCCAAAGAGGAAATTTGGAAAGACTAATCTCCAATTAACCACCAAAATTATGGACATGAAGCTGTGGTTCAACTGCTAGAGCACTAGCCTTGAGAAAAAATTAAGGGACAAAACCCAGGCTTTAGGTCCAAATCCCTGGACTTCAGAAAACAAAGAAGTCAACAAATAAAATTTGGTGCTCAGTCGATCATCACTTAGCATTCTACTTCAATGTATTTGGTATGAGCCTAGGAAGTTACATCCTTAGCAAATGCTCTCCCCTCATATTCTGCTTCATTACCAGTATTCAAATCCCTGGTATTACCAAAGTCTCCTCCCAGTTAGCATAGCAGTCTACCACTGGGAATTAATAGATATATTTTTATTAATCATAATCTATCCAGACACATCAAATGAGTAATAGCCACATTCCATTATTCTGAATGTTTTTGCTCCCCCTTTGATTTAATAAGCCTTACCATTAAAAACTATAGAATACTTATTAAATTAAATCAACAGTCATCATTCTCCCACCCAATCTTATAACCTAAGTTATGTGGGTTTTTTTTGTTACTTTGATGTTGGTGCCCTGTATCTTGTATATACATTTCTCTAGCTTTGGGAGGTGAAGGGAAAAAAACCAAATGCTTAACTAGGGATACAGTTTGACCTATTTTAACAATGAGATCAAGACACTATGTTCAAAAACGAACTGTACAATTTAGGCAGGGAGTGTGAGGGGGGATGGAGAGGAGTAGTTGTGGAGGTGGAAGGGTAGGGATGGTAGGGAAAAAACAAAGGAGAAGGTAACAATGCTTGAGAGGAAATGAACTCATTACCTACCTTATGTAAATGTAACCCCTTTGTACATTATTTTTACAATAAAAAACATATTAAAAAAGATGAAAAGAACCAGAAATAAAACTACATACTTACAATCATCTGATATTCGGTAAAAGAGCGAAAGATGTAATGTGAAAAAAAAAAAAAACATAGCCTTGCCGGATGCCCTTGGCTCATGCCTTTAATCCTAGCTACTCAGAGGCTGAGATCTGAGGATGGTTGTTGAAAGCCAGCAGGGCCCTGGAAGTCAGTGAGACTCTTAGCTCCAATAAACCACAAGAAAATGGGAAGTGGAACTGTGGTTCAAGAACTAGCCTGAAGATGAAATGCTGAGGGGTAGCTCCAAGGCCCAGAGTTCAAGCCCCACAACCAACAAACACACACACACACACACTGACACACACATACACACACACACACACACACACACACACACACACACCACTTACACACGCATCATAGCTTCTTCAACTATTGGTGTTGGGAAAACTGGACATCCATAGGCAGAAAACTAGAAGTGGATCTCTGCTTCCACTAACATCAAGTCAAAATGGATTAACTACATTAAAATCAGCCAAACTACTATAAGACAGAATAAGGGTGACATTAGAACTTATAGGTACTGAGGTGCGAGCTGGGCAGCTGCACGCCTAGCAGTTGCACTCCAGATCCCGCAATCTCGCACTGTGTGCCTCGACCTGATAACCGCTTACTCCAGTTGGCCCCTGCAACAGGCTCCATGCATTGGGCGCACCCCGCGCTCTGGGCAGCTCTGCTCACCGCACTGGCCCTGCTCCATGGGCCGCCGGTGACGCGGCCCCTTAGTGCGCTGAGAGCCCTGTGATGCGAACTCCCTGGCCCAGTGCATGCCTCCGCCTGCCACACCCACGTGCGCAGAGCTGGTGCGTGAGCCAGGCTGTGGCTGCTGCTTGACCTGAGCGCTGCGCGAGGGCCAGCTATGTCATGTCTACACAGAATGCTGCAACTTGGGGCTCAGCTGCCAGCTGCCACGGGCCGAGCCACGCCTCCTGCAGGGGCTGCTGGACTGCCGGGGGTTCTGCGCCAATGCCAGCGTCCCCTGGCCACCTGAGCACCAACCTGCTGCCGGTGCCCTCTGCCTCAGGAAATGCTAGTGAGTCGGAGGAGGACCGAGGCACGGGGAGCATGGAGAGCCATGCCCCGCCCAGCACACATAGGGTGTCTGACTCCAAGTATCATTCCATTCATTCATATCTAGACACCATTAAGAAAGGTCACGTGAAGGACAGCCAGCGCTACAAAGTCGACTATGAGTCCCAGAACACGGACACCCAGAACTTCTCCTCAGAGTCCAAACGGGAGACAGAATATGGTCCCTGCCTTAGAGAGATGGAAGATACCCTGAATCACCTGAAGTTCCTCAATGTGCTGAGTCCTAGGGGTGTGCACTTCCCCAACTGCGACAAGAAAGGACTTTATAAGAAGAAGCATTGTCGCCCCTCCAAAGGCAGAAAGCGGGGTTTCTGCTGGTGCGTGGACAAGTATGGTCAGCCCCTCCCAGGCTGGGACAGCAAGGGCATGCACGACATGCACTGCCTCGGCATTCAGAGCCAGTAAACCCCACTGCATCAGTTAAATTGGAGCTCCAATACGCTTTACTTTGCACAAAACACTGCCACGGACAGAAAAACACCTGGCTACAGCTTCAACTTATATTTCTTTTTGTGATGAACTGGTTTTTTGTGTGTTTTTTTTTAAAGAAAACCAAAGTTTAGACAGATTTTTGAAATGTCTATTGTTCCTTTAAATGGTAAAATTGAGCATCTTTTCAGTTTTCAGTAGTCAGAAAAGAAAATTAATTTCTCTGTTTCTTTCTGTAAAAATAACTGATACTCCTGCCCAAAGCAGCGGACTTGATCCCCTTCTAGAATCCTCTCCACATCTGCCCACTGGAACACCTGACCTTCTGCCCCCCTCACTTCAGTGGCTATTGTAGAAGACACCTCCTCATTGCCCTCCATCCTGCTCAGGCCTCATGGAGAACAGGAAAGTCAGAAACTCCAGTCACCTGGCCATCTCTACCATACACGAGACCCCTGGCCATCCTGGTCCTATCTTTGATTCCAAGGCTTGGAACCCTGGACGACAAAGCTTCTTCATTTTCTGCAAGTGACCTGATCTGCTTGGAAAATACTAGAGAGATTGAGGTGGAATCTTAACTGACCAAGAAAGTTCTATAAAACTGACCAAAAAGTTCTAGCACATTCTGGGAAACTTGTAAATGCAGATCTTTCTGACCTCCCTCCATCAGGCAGCTTTTCAAGGATGGAGCCCAGTGGAAGGCCGAGGGTTGCCTTGGCTGTGGTCCAGCAAGGCATGGGGAAGGCTGGGAATGTACCCACACCTCACAGGCCTCACCACTAATGGAGTAATCACTCTGGAGACAACAATAACAACAAAATGTTTTCTAAATTAACTCATAGTTTGGGGTTGAGGATACTAAGCTATTTAAAGGCAAAAGTTTATTTTCACCCCTCATCTTTATTCTTGACCTAACAAAACAATGGTGTTTAATGTTATCTAAACAGGAAAGATGAACAGCTTGTTGAGAGAGCCTCATAGGGACACTGGGAACACATAGAGAATAACTTGTGTTCGTTGAACTTGGAGTCCAACTTATACTTTATAATTCACACATATATGCAGAGAGAGAGATATGTTCTCAATGGTTAACATTGTATACAGCATAGCCCCATTATAACAAGATCCATACTAGATAATCCTAGATAGTGTTATAGATACTAGAAGGTGTAACTATGGCCGTGACACGGAGAGGAGACTCAGTCCAGGCTGGGCTTTTCTATCCCCAAGGCCAAACCCATGGCAGTGTTTGGGGTGTGGCGATTGTCCTGCCCTACACTGATCTCCTTAAGAACAAAAACAGGTCTCAAGACAGTCTGCCTACCTATTACAAGCTTTCCTTTATTTTTTAAATTTTTTTTGGTGGGGAAAGTATTTTTGAAAAGTTTTGTCTTGCGATGTATTTATAAAAGCAAATAATGTTTTTACCATTAATACAATAATTTAATAAAAGAACTTATAGGTACAGGCAGGAAATTCCTGAATAGAATCCCAGGGGCACAACAGATAGGAAAGAGATACAACAAATGGGACTACATCAAAGGAAAAAACCTACACAGGCTAGGGAAATAGGCAGTAAACTAAAAAGACAGCCAACAAATTGGGAAAGATTTTTACCTGCAATACATCAGACAAAGGGCTAATTTTCAATGTATACATGGATCTCAGGAAACTACCCCTCCCAAAACTAATAAACCAACCACCAAATGGGCAGAGGATCTAAGGAGAGACTTCTCAGAAGAAGAGGGAAAAATGGCAAAGAAACATATCAGGAAAGGTTCATCATCCCTGGCCATGAAGAAAATATAAATCAAAGTAATCCTGAGATACCATCTTACCCAAATATCTTGAATTCAGGCAACAAATGTTGGTGGGGAAGTGGAGAAACTGGAAAATGGCAAGGACATTTGCACAACCATGTTTCTTGCTGCTCAATTCAGAGTGACAAGAAATGTACACAACGCAGATGCCCCACAATAAATGAATGGAACCAATAATTATGCTATCTATATACAATGAAATTTTACAGAGCCATTAGAAAGGATTAAATAATGTCATTTGCAGGGAAATGGATGACACTAGAATAAATCATGTTAAGAAAGTTAAGCCAACATCAAATTGACAAATGGTACATGTTCCCCTGATATGTGGAAGAAAGGTTTAAAACACAATGGGATATGACATACTGTGCAGGACTCTAGGCATCATATACAGTAAGAACAGAAGAGGAAGCCTTTGGAGAAAATAACCAAGTTGTAATACCCAAGCACCATTTCTATATAATACTATATATATATATATATATATATATATATATATATATATATATATATATATATATATACTGAATTGAATTGCAATGATAAGGAAACAAAGGATCTTTTCTTAACTTGTCTTTTCATTTTCTGATGAGTCTGTATTCTTCACCTAATATACACGGAAGATGGGGGAAGGGCACAGAATTAGTGGGAACTGGGTGAAAAATTGCAGCAGCAGAGCCCTCTGGCTGTACTGGACATTGATGAAAGTGAACCATGCAAGTCGAGGATCAAGATGGGAGGGAGGGTATGGAAGAGAATGGGGGAACAGATAAGATTATGTAAAAGGAAGGAAATGTACTAATTACCTGACATACAGAAAGGTAACCCTGCTCTATATCACAGCTAAAACAATTTTTTTAAAAGAAGAGAGTTCCCAAATGAGAACATATGAGAATAGGAAAATACAGAGCAGATAATTCATTTTTATGTCCTTGGTACCTGACAGTTTCAATCAATAGCTATTGTCCTACCCACTGAGTCATAACTCTAAACCCAAATGTCCTTACAATATTCAAATTTTTCATTCATTTCTTCATATTTTCTATTTACTTTTTGTGGTGTGTTTGTGTTTGTGTGTGTGTGTGTGTGTGTGTGTGTGTGTGTGTGTGTGTGTGTGTGTGTGTGTGTGTGTATAAGAAATGGAGTTTGATCGCAGGATCTAGGTGCTATCCCTGAGTTTCTTTTTTGCTCAAGAGTACACTCTACCACTTGAGCCAAAGCTTCACATCTGGTTTTCTTGAACAGTTTATGGGAGATAATAGATTCATAGAGACATTTTTGCACCTCTAGATTCAAATCATCATCTTCAGATCTTAACCTCTGCAGTAGGTAGTATTATAGGCATGAGTCAAGGCTTATGGCTTATGAATTGTTGTCCCTTTTTAAAAAAGCTGGTGCCAGTGGCTCATGCCTGTAATCGTAGCACCACAGGAGGCTGAGATCTGATAACTGAGGTTTAAAGACAACCTGGGTAAGAAAGTCTGTGAGACTATTATCTCATAAACTGGTTAGCAAGAAACCAGAAGGGACACTGGCTCAAAATGGTAGAGTGATAGCCTTGAGCACAAAAGAACAGGGACTGCCGCCAGGCCCTGAGTTCAAGCCACACATATAAAAAATGTAAAAAAAAATTGCAATCACTTGTAATCTCAACATCCTCAATTGGTGGTTCATTTAAAATTAATTTGCATCTCACTTTGTACGTACTTGAGAGGGAACTAAACATTTTTCAAAAAATGAGCAGCTGGGTTCAGTTGGCTCATGCCTGTAATCCTACCTTTTCAAGAGGCTGAGAAATGAATATGGTGGCTTAAAGACAGCCTGGGCAGAGAAGTTCCCATGAGACTGCTATTTCCAATTATCCACTACAAAACAAGAAATGGCACTGTGGTTTAAACTGGTATGGTAGAGCAAAAGAATTCTGGGACAATACTCATGGCCTGTGTTCAAGTCCCATGTCTGAAGGAAAAATAGAAATCAAGGCTGGGAATTTGGCTCAGTGCTAGAGTGCTTGCCTTGCATGTTGAAACTTTGGGTTCAATTCCTCAATACCACATAAGCAGAAAAAGCCAGAAGTGACATTGTTGCTCAAGTGGTAGAGTGCTAGCCTTAAGGTAAAGAGCTAAGGGACAGTGCCCAGGCCAGAGTCCAAGATCCATGGTGGATAAAAAACAAACAAACAAAGATAGTTCAAACATTTAAATGATGTGCGCGATAGACTATACACTAAAGATGAAAGATTAAATTAATGAATTAATAATTAAAATGATCAACATTATTTCGATTTTGTAAGTGGTGAATATAGCAGAAAAAGTGATAAGAAATAATGATTCATTTCTAACCACTCATATTGTTTTAAACTCATTTACTACTTTAAAACTAAAGGGGCACATTAGTATCATTTTACAGAAAAACAAAAGTTGTACATGTATTTCAGCCTGAATTCCACATTTTATAATTTTCCTTTTAGTAAACAATCAGTATCTTTTCATATAAAATACCTGTAATCCCTTTATTTAGTACTTATCATTCCAGTATTTGATTATATCATAATTCCTCCCTTACTTCTTTTCTTCATATCCTTTCTTCCTTTCTATACTAGCAGTTAAATTAAGGGCTTCATGCACTTAAAGGTCGTCCTCTAAAAGGTGAGGCACACGCCTGCTGTTTTTGCTTTAGACACTTTTGTTTTTGTTGGTCATGTGCCTTGAACTCTGGGCCTGGAGACTGTCCTTGAAATTTTCAGCTCAAGGCAAGTGCTCTACTGTTTGAGCCTCACTGTCACTTCTGATTTTCTGGTGGTTTAATGGAAATAAGAGTCTCACAGACTTTCCTGCCAAGACTGGCTTTGAACTGTGATCTTCATATCTCAGCCTCCTGAGTAGCTAAGATTACAGGCATGAGGCACCTGCACCCAGCCCTGATTTAGCCTTATTTTTTTGGGGGGGGGCTGAACTCTGGGCCTGGCCACTGTCCCTCAGCTCTTCAGCTCAAGGCTAGCACTCTACCACTTGAGCCACACTTACACTTCCGGCTTTTTTTTTTATTCTGCTTATGTAGTGCTGAGGAATTGAACACAGGGCCTCATGCATGCAAGGCAAGAGCTCTAACACTGAACCACCTTCCCAGCCCTACTTTATCCATGTTTATGGCAGGGTTTTCTCTTTATGACCAGGCCAGCATGGTCCACAATCCTTCTTTTTACCTTTTCTGAGTAGATGAAATATAAAGCACAAAGCATTGGGTTCAGATATTGATTGAGATCCAAAATTTTGAATGTTTCCCTGGGCTAGGGTCAAATCATAATCCTCTCTGTATCAGTCAAGACCCAGCAGCTAGCATTTCAAGTATGAGCTCCCATGCATGGCTCAAATTTCTGACAACTAAAACATATGAACAAAGTTTTAATAATTTTAAATGTTGAATTTGAGGACAACGAGTGTTTTTAATTGCCTAGTTTCAAATTTCATCAAAAAACCCAAATATTAACTTTTGATTTCCTAGATTAAATAAGTAGATCAACTTTAAAAACCAACTATTTTAAGAAAAAAGGCTAGAGATGGAAAGTTTGCTCAGTGGTAGAGCGCTTGGCTTACATGCCTGAGGTCCTGGGTTTGATTCCTCAGCACCACATAAGCAAAAATAAAAAAGCCAGAAGTGGCACTGTGGCTCAAGTGGTAGAGTGCTAGCCTTGAGCTGAAGAGCTGAGGGACAACACCCAGGCCCAGAGTTCAGGCCCCAGACTAGACCGCCCCCCCCAAAAAAGGCTAAACAGTAATCATTCCTACCCCCCAATGTCGATGGCAAAACAGTCTATATGCACAGGAGTGAAAGCCAGGCTGTAAGCAATCACACCATCCATGCTCTTATATCTGATTTGCTTTGGAAACAGGATTATTCTTCCATTCTACTTTCTACAAAGATGCATGATTAGCAAGCATGATTTAGAATGAGAGTGGCCTCATACTTCATGTTCCAAGTAGGAGTCTTGCATTCTGTATATCACTCCCATAAATCTACATAATGGACTTGGCTTTATTGTTTCAATGTTGTCTTTTTGTAGTCTTCTATATTGTATTGAACCCTTATACTTAAACTCAGAACTTCTCTTTCTCCTATTATTGCTATTGTTTCCCTTATTGTTAGCACATGTAAACTTGGGAAATAATGAACAGCACGTACACTCACAAAAAGAATGTTCTGAGAATCTTCTTCCCATTTAAAATTCGCCTTAATTTACAGAGAACTTAAAAAGTTTGAACTCAATGTACTCATGTATAATGTATTTTTAAGCAATATAAATTTCATATTTTCTCTTTACTAAGTTGTCTCTGAAACACGTGTTACCTCAGGTCCAAAGGTGTCCTAGTGTTATTTCAGTGAAGCCAGAAAACATTCATTATACCTCAAGCAGCACCATCGATTGTTACTGGAAGTAACCGTTACTGGATATGAAAACTGAAACCAGGAGGGGAATGGAACATAGAGGAATAACAAAGTTCAATAACCTTGTATTTCCTTTTTACTGTACAAGAAAAGTATCCCAAGGTTTGAAGGAAACTCTGTCCCTGGGTTTTCCGAGTGTGCTCTTTACTCATATAAATTTTTTCTCTAAACTTCTACTTCAGAATATTACAAAAGGAAATAATGTACCATTTGAAGGCCAGCATAGAACAAAAGGAAATAACATTGTTTTAAAAGTGTTCTCCTGCAAAGGAACAAAGACATGGAGGTTTTAAAGTGACTTATGGATGGATATTTCACCCCTGAGATGATTCTCTTGATGCAGGAGTCAGTTATCAATTCCTTGGGTCTGGTCCTGAGTTCTACAGAGCAAGAAGGATTCCAAAAAAGCAGGATGCATTGAGTATGATCAGCAAAAGGAGCCTCTTCTCTGACCAGTACTCCTTTAAGGAGGGTCCCAAAGAAATATCTGGGATTTTTGTTTGTTTGTTTTAGTTTGTGATAGTTCTGGGGCTCGAACTCAGAGGCTGGATCCTGTCCCTGAACAGTTGTCTTTCCTGCCCACCTGCCCCCAAAGCTAGTACTCTACTGCTTGAGCCAAAACTCCACTTCTGGTTTTTTGGTGTTTAATTTGCGATAAGAGTTTGACAGACTCTCCTGCCTGGTTTGGCTTTGAATTAAGACAGTAAGAAAGCTAAGTGGTATTAATTGTATAGTCTTCTCTTTTGAAACAAGAAATATTAGATGAAGTTTATTGTAAAGCTAATATTTGACAATTTTTAAAGGAAGAGAATATGTCTAGCAAAGAAGGCATAACTTAAATAACTCAGCAAAAGTAGGTGCACTGCATCATTTTGAAATTCTTTTTTCTGCTTGGGAAGATTATTGATCTTGTCCTTCCTTTTGGGGAAACTTAAGGTAATATTTGCACTTTTTGTTGGTTGTGGGGCTTGATCTCTGATCTTGGGCGCACTGCCTCAGGTCTTCAGCTCAAGTTGAGTGCTCTACCGCTTAAGCTACACCACCACTTCTGGGTTTCAGGCGGTTAATTGAAGATAAGTGTCTCATGAACATTCCTGACCAGGCTGGCTTAGAATCACAATATTTTGGTCTCAACCTCCTGACTAGCTAGGATTACAGGGGTGAACCACCAGAGCCTAGGTCATATCTGCATTTATGTGCACTGAATGACACTATGTAGTCAAATATTGGAAATTTGAATCAAATGATGGCATTGCAGCTTTTCAGAAAACTTGAGGTAACAATAAATATGTCCTCTTTTTCCATGTTGATTCATTAATGACTCATGAGCTATGGGACCCTTAAATTAGCATTCTCTGCCATCTGTGTAGGTGTATTTAGTATCAGGAAATGTTCATAGAGAAATATAGAAAGACTGAAATTTTTAGAAAGCAAAGAAGGTGAGAAAAAACAACACAGAAGGAGACACATTTATTACACACAGATTACAAGTAGCCTAAGAGATTTAGAATGCTAAAGGTAATGAGGAATAAGTCTAGTTGATAACTATTTGTTCAATAACCAAAAGTGGTTTTCTAAAACAGTTTCTGGTATACCGTAGTTACTAACATTTATTACTTAACTCTGGAGTTCCTTCTCTTTTGACACAACTGTTAATTTGCCTCTGCCATTTTGGTGCCATAAATGACCAAAAATATTTCCAAATCTCACTTAGATTATCCTCATTGTGATTAGCAGTGATCATTCAAAAACCTGGAATTTTTGAATATCCAGAATTAATCTTCACCGGACATCTAAGCACATTCAAGCCATTAATTTCTGTGACCTAATGAACAAAACTTTTTTTTTCAACACAATATCCTAATAAAAGTAAAGTACATGAATTAGGGACTATTGTCAGGTGTCAGTATGGCAGGAGCAATTATATATTCCAAGTATAGGTTCCTTATTTTGTATTTACTAACTAAATGTTTTTTGTGTTTTTTGGTTTTTTGGTTTTTTTTCCTTTTTTGCTAGTCAAGGGGCTTAAACTCAGTGCTAGGGAATAATTCCTGAATTTTTTTTTTTGCTCAAGTCTATCACTCTACCACTTGAGGCACAGCACGACTTCCAATGTTTTTCTGTTTATGTGGTACTGAGGAATTGAACTCAGGGTTTCATGCATGCTAGGCAATCACCATATCATGAAGCCACATTCCCAGAGCCATAATGACTTTCTTAAGTTGTCATTATATTTTCATTCCATAACTATGTACCATAATATTGGCCAGGTGCTGGAAAATGTAGAAAAGAATACAATAAAATAAATCCAGTAAGGCTAGATGGACAATGAATAATCCTCACAGTCTAGCAAGGGCACAGAAGGCTTATTTCATGGAGATGTATCAACACTCTGAGTGAGACCGCTCCTGACCCACAGCCCACCTCCAGAACCAGAATGAGTAGGCCATCTTGGGTTCCAGCCACCAGGGGACGTTGGGCCACTTCATATAGCACCCATTCAACTAGTTCCTGAGAGAGAGAATGAGAGAGAAAGAGAGAAAGAGAGAGAGAGAGAGAAAGAGAGAGAGAGAACCAGAATTACAGTTAAATCTGGTGCCAGAGGCTTAGAAATCTAATCCTAACTAAACAGGAAGCTGAGATATGAGGATCATGGTTCATAGACAGCACAGGCAAGAACAGCTGTGATAATCTTATCTCCAAAGAACCACCAGAAAAGTGGAAGGGGCACTGTGGGTTCAAGTGATAGAGTGCTAGCCTTGAGCTGAGGAGCTCAGGAACTGTGGCCAATCCTAGAGATCAAGACCCACGACAGAAAAGAAGTGGACTTCCCACCATAAGAAGTGGACTGAATATCACCCATTGTCCTAAGGAGCATGGTAGAGAAGTCAGGCCGAGCTTCCTGTGAACTTGAGGTCATAAGTAGGTCACCTGGCTTCTCTGTGCTTCAGTTTCCCCAGCTTCAAAACTGAACAAAGTGAAGGATCCTCTTCCTCATGGGGCTAGGGTAATAATGAAAGAGAGCCAAGTTTCAGTTCATAATCCCACACCTGAGGCACGATGAATAACAGGCCCCACCTGAGCCCTTTCTGGTATCTTCCTGTCATAAGCTCACAGAATTGCCAAAACCTTATGTGAAGGCCCCTCCCTCTCTGCCTAGCCATTCTCTAGTGATCTCTCTGTATAAATCCCTTGTCTCCTCACAACTATCCTGTGAGGAGAATGAAGTCCAATGGTTGAGGCCCTACCAAGAGCTTCACATGTGGTCAAGAATCCACTGCTGTGGATTCTTGGGATAATCCATCTAAACCAACGACTGAGCATGGTGCCACATGTCTACCATCCCAACTAGAGAGGAGCAGGCCTGGTAGAGCATATCTTTCACAGGAGGAATGCAATCCAGCCCAGCCTGAGCAAATATTTAGTTTCTATCTCAGAAATGCTCAAGGCAGAAAGGTGGCTCATCAGAGCCGGGAGAGGAAACAAGCAGGGGGGTCATGGTGCCCCCAGAGGAGTGTTTGACCCAGATTGAGTTGGTGTTGGGGTAGCCACTCTCCTGTGCTGCTGAGAGAAACTGTTGGCAGCTGCTCCAAGTGGGGCAGCAGCGATGGCAGCATCATTGCGGACACATGGGCCCAGAGCAGATGACTAGGGGAAGGGACCAGGTTGGGATTTATACCTGTTGGCAGCACGCCATTGCCTGAGGTTTGAAACGTGGCACCACATGAAGGGAGGGAAGGGGCCGGGTGGGGGTGGGAGAATCAATTTCTTACTATACTCCAAAGTCACCTAGAGTCTCTTCCTCACCACTTAGCCACCTCTACCTTTTTCAACTACTGTTAGTGGTGTAAACAAACAGAGGGAATCCCAGTGCTACCTGGCAGCATGGAATGTGGGCGTGGCCAGCATTCTTGTATCCCATTGGTCAGAAAGATACAAGAAAGAATGGGGGTGTGGCCAGAATCCTGTGAAGCAAGCAGAATTGCTGAGTGTCAATAGTCCATACTGGGGCAATTTGAGCTGACAGGTTATTCCAAAGACTTGAGAACAAGCCCCAGGTTTTAACAAACTAAAAACAGATTAACATGCAGATGGCAGTATGCTAATAAATATATATCTAAATAGAATTCCAGAGATGTCTATACATTATTCAGTTATATAGACTGTATTCCTTCCAAATCCCTAGTATTCATTATACATCCATGTAATTAATGTTATTGTTAAAATCCTTAAACTATTAAAGAAAGCACTCACTATCCTGAAATTATTGTGTTCCTGTAAATAATAATATTTTTTAATGCTTCATAAATACTAAATAAAATCAACCAGACTTCTGAAATGATGCTTTTTAATTTTATAGGATCATCATGCACGATGAACTCATTCAACTGTGACATTGACAAAATTCCAATGTTGTTCCTTTGGATGGGAGCCAGTTTCTTAGTATCACCTGCCATTGGTTGGTGTCAGGACGGAGATTCGAAATGAGGGCCTATGTTGCCACGTGGATAAAGGTTCCCTGATAGTCTGTCAGCCTTCAGCAGTGCAAGGTGAAGTACCCTTTGCAACAGTGTCATTCAGACCCAGAAGTGTCACTGCAAAGGAAGAAAACATAAAAGGCCACATTTTTTCTGTGCATTGTTTTTCTTGTAAGACCTGGGGTTCTAGGATCACAGGAGCACCTGTGTGTCCAGTGGCTTCACCACATCCTAGTATGATCGAAGCTGAGGTGGACTTGCCATGACCTGAGTTTAAGCCTCATGCTGAGAAAAAAAAATAGCTCCCTGGCTTGCAATTCATACAGTTTATTCTTACAGGCTTTGGATTTGAACTCAGGATCTGGGTAAATCTGCAGCAATGTGGATAAACGGCAAGGAAAGTCACCTTACATGAAGATAAAAATGTCAGGCCTGTTCACTAGTCCTGAATTCAAGACCCAGCCCTGGAAAAAATACTATTTATATGTATTGTAAAGATAGGATTTATACTTACCCATACATACATGTTTCGTGTGTTCCTTGCATCTTTTGTTTTATTCATTTATTTACCATTGATTTTACTATGATGAAACCCATTCTGTTTATTACATTGATGACAACCTATCACAGAACATCTAGATCTGTAGAAATGTTCTCCATCATGCCTGACTTCCAGGATTCTCAGAGAAAAGGAAATTAAGTTTCACACTCTCCTTCTTACTCCACGATCCACTTGTTGGTAGTGCTGGGATCTGAACTCTGGGGAGAGCAAAACCAATTGGCCAATCAGTCAAGGTGATCATACAAACCTGTGAGCAACTAAGGAGTGTGGCCAATCCCAGAATCTGACATTGATCCCCAGGGTGGTCTACTATAGTCAGAAATTCATAATTTAAACATAGGATCTATATTGACATACATGTGTGGACAGCATCTTGTGTTAAGTGCAATTATTTTCCTTAGTTTGTCTCTAATTCATGGAGGTATTGTGTATTTAATAAGTATGGTGACAGGTATAACTGTCCTGACATGGATGACAACCTGTTCCCATGGTTACAGGGTTGTCTATGCATTCTCCATCGTATTTGAGACCCAGGACTCTCACAGGAGAGGATAAAAGGCACAACAACTGGCTTCTGATATCAGGATGAATCTTTTGTCAGTGCTGGGATTTGAGCTCAGGTCTGGGTAACTCTGTTGCACTGTCGGGGAAGAGGAAGCTCACCATCTTTGAAGACTAGAATGTCAGGCCTTGTGCAGGGCCTGATTTGAAGCCCCAGCACTGAACAAAATAACAAGCCATCCTTTTTTAAAAGTAGGATTTCTCTTTACCTACAGGTGTGGTATGCATCTTGCATTTAATGTAGTTATTCATTCTATTTTGTGTATTATTCATGGAGGTATTGTGTATTTTATTGCATATGGTGACAGATATAACAGTGCTGACATGGATGACAACTTATTCCCATGGTAAGAGTTGCCAATATAGCATTCTCGATCCTCGATGAGACCCAGGGTATTCACAGGACAGGAAAACATGTGCCACCATAGCCTTCTCACATCAGAATGAATCTTTTGGTAGTGCTGAAATTTCAACTCAAAGCCTAACAGGCCCAATTGGTGAATGGGTCATGGTGAGCATACCAGGCTTTGAGCCACTAAGGAACTAGGCCATTCCTGGGACCTGAGATGGAACCCAGGTGGAGGCCAATATAGTCATAAATTCATAATTAAAGAGTGAATATATATTTCCAAACATGAGTGGGAGGCCTCTTGCTTTTGGAGTAGTCATTCTCTTTGTTTTGTGTCTTATTCGTTGATGTATTATGTATTTCCTTGAGTATAGTATGACAGATACAACTGTGGTGAACTGGATGACAATCTATTCCCATGAGTATAGAGTCCCATATACATTCTCCTTCCTAGCTGAGACCCAGAACTTGCACAGTACAGGAAAACAGGTGCAACGACTGGCTTCTCACATCAGGGTGAATTTTTGGCAGTGCTGGGATTCGAACTTTGAGCCTAGGAGGCCCAACCAACCACCCAATGGGTCCACGTGATCACACCAGAATGTGAGCCACTAAAGAGCTGGGCCGTTTCCAGGAACTATGATCAAGCCCCAGGGAGGCCAAAATATTCCTCAATGATCATTGAAACATGGGATGTATATTCACATCTTTATTTTGTATGCTATTCATGGGAGTGTTGTGTATTTTCTGGAGTATATGATGACAGGTATAACTGGGCTGACATGAATAACAACTTATTCCCATGGCCACAGGGTAGGCCGTGCATTCTCCATCCTCGCTGAGATACAGGACTTTCACAGGAAAGAAAATAAGTGCAACGAGTGACTTCTGACATCAAGATGAATCTTTTGGCAGGGCAGGGAATCTGAACTCGGGACCTAGCAGGACCAAGTGGCGAATGGGTCCACATGAGCACACCAGCCTTTGGGACCTGCGATTGAGCCCCTGCCCCTGAGGGAACAGTGGGGAGCACAACAGTCATCCATTCATAAGCTGAAGGTACTATGCAAATAAGTACATATTTGTATAGATTAGGAGAGTTGGTAACCTGTGGTAGAATCCAATCTGTGTGATTACCAATTCTTGGATATTTCCTGATGCCTCCATTTCATGACTGTGATGATTATTGTCATGCTTCATCAACTTCTTTACAAATAATCGATACCCCATGAGTCTTGCCTATAATTTCCTGCTTGCATCATGCACGAAATACTCATTCAAGGATGAGATAGATCACATTCCATGACTCATCCCAGGTCCAGAAACGAGTATCTCAGGATCTCCAGGCATTCCCTCGGCATAGGGGGGCTGAATTCATGCCTCAGGCCTGGAAAAGATATTCGTTATATACTTTTCTTTTCTTTTGTTCTTTTTTTTTGGGGGGGGGGGTCCACTCATAAGCCTGAACACTGGGTCAGGGTGTTGTCCCTCAGATATTCATCTCAAGGCTAGTGCTGTACCTCTTGAGCCACAGCGCCACTGCCAGCTTTTTTTCTGCTTATGTGCTGCTGAGGAATCCAGCCCACGGCCTCATGCATGCAAGGCAAGGGCTCTACCACTGAGCCAACTTCCCAGCCATCCTTATATATATGTTAAAGATAGGATTTATACTTCCATACAGATGGTCAGGTCATATTGTTTTTGCTATGGTTATTTATTTTATTTATTGTGTCATTCATTTATTTAGAATTTATTTTATTGACTCTGATGACACCTATACCATTTATTACATTGTTTACATCCTATCACACAACATCTAGATGTTAGATGTGTTCTCCATCATGCCTGGCAGTGCCAGGATCTGAGCTTTGTGCCTAGCAGGCCCAATTTATGATTGGGTGAGTTTGAACATGGCAGCCTCTAGCCAATGAAGATGTCAGGTGGTTCCCAGGCTCAGAGATTGACCCAATTTATGATTGGGTGAGTTTGAACATGGCAGCCTCTAGCCAATGAAGATGTCAGGTGGTTCCCAGGCTCAGAGACTGACCCCCAGGTTTGGCCAAAACAGCGATACATGGATAGACAGATGAAGGAATACAAATATATATATATATATATATATATATATATATATATATATATATATATATATATATATATATATATTGATAAAGAGTTCTACAATCATCTCTCTATGATAGAATGACACCTACTATGTTCCTACCAACTCTTAAGTATTTATTATACTGCCATTGAAGGAATATTATTCTTTTCATGCTTAATAAACTAATAATTAAGCTCATTCAGCATTCCAGGATTATTGCATCCAATTTTAGCTTAGACCGATGTTTAAACTACTCTTTCAATCAGTATTCCTATGCATAGGTATGAGTCTCTTGTGATCTCCAGCGATTGATGTCAAGACTGCGATTTGAATCCAGGGCCTATGTTGACAGGTTGGTCTATGGCTTCACTGATAGCTCACCAGCCACCAGAAATGGCAGGTCAGGTCCACATTGCAGCTTTGTCATTTGGACCCAGGATGGTCACTGTCCAAAGGAAAATATCGTAAAACCCCAGCTCTCTGCAGCTCACCAATTTTTGTGCTTTCCAAATTGTGTTTCTTCCTGAAAGCCCTCTGGGCCCAGGATCCAAGTATTGGCTATGCGTCCAGAGACTGCACCCCAGCCAAGGGAGATCCAAGCTGAAGTAGAATTTCCACGATCTGTGTTCAAACCCCATGCTTGTCCAAAAAAACAATATATGTATGTATGTATGTATGTATGTATGTATGTATGTATGTATGTATGTATGTATATATATATATATATATATATATATATATATATATATAATTTCACTACATTAAAAAGATAAAGCTCCCTGGTTTGGAATTTCTTCCAGTTTTTTTTTCTAGCCAGGGATTTGAACTCAGGGTCTTGGTAAATCTGTAGCAATGTGAGTGAAGAGTTGTCATTACTTGCGTTCAAACCCCATGCCAACCAAAAATGAAAAACTACACCACTGACCTCGGCAAGCGGAGATAGTTGTGGAGATGGGAGGGAAGGATGGTAGGGGAAAAACACAGGAGGAGTAAACAATGCTCAATAGGAATTATTCTCATTACCTTGCTCCTGGAAGTGTAACCCCTCTGTAGAATATTTTTACAAAAAAAAAAACATACAAAAAAGAGAAACAATGTAGTTCTTAGAGAAGCACTTTGCAGGTAAGGGAAGGATGTTTGAATAGCTGTAAAAAACTCTACACTGCTTTTTTTAAATGTTCAGTATGGAACAGAATAAACATAACTGCTTCCATCAAAAAAATTAAGTCACTGTCTTGGAACTGGGGCCAGTATTTCTGCCATTGCTAGTTTTTGAACTCACCATCTAAGTAACTGTTTTGCACCATGGGTGAAGGCGAAGCTCATTGTCCTTGTGGAAAAGAAAATCAGGAAAATGTTCCCAGGGCCTGAATGAAGGCCCTGCAATGGGAAAAATATTTCTATACAAATGTAATAAATGGAAGCATTTGTCCCAGTCTTCACATGTTTAGAGTCTCTCCTACATGTGAGGTTTGAGTTCAAACCCAAGATGGGCAAAAAAAAAAAATGAGCCTGGTGAGACATATTCTTCTGGGACTCAGAGGAGGGCCAAGGTTATAGATAAGAAGTAGGTTAGAGGGCAGGTGCTGGTGGCTCACCCCTGTAATCTACTCAAGAGGAAGAGATCTGAAGATCCCAACTGTAGAAGGGAAGGAAAGATTTGCTCCAGGAAGTGATATAGCCAGTGCCAAAATTCCACAGTAGTTCTAATATGTGGGTACAAGACAGAGAGCCTCAGACAGAAGGTATAGCATGGGCAAAGGTCCTGAGGTGTGCTGTAGAGCAGGTGGTCTGAGTGGTATGAAGGTTCTATGGCTTCAGAAAAGTCTAGTAGGAAATTCAAGGCTGGGTCAATGTTGACTTGAATCACAGGGCAGAGGGTGGGGTTCCAGAATGGCGCCCAGGGGGAAGATTAACTTGGCTTTTCGCCAGGGACCCAAAGACATTTCCTGTGGTTGGAAACCTGTTTTTATAGCTCCTGACCCTTAGGCCTCCTTTGCATGGAAGTGTCAGGGCAAATGCAGGGAAGAACTCTTGCTTTAGAAAAGCTTCTAGCCCAGGGAAGGTGGCTCAGTGGTAGAGTGCTTGCCTTGCATGCATGAGTCCCTGGGTTCGATTCCTCAGCACCACATAAGCAAAAAGAAAAAAGCTGGAAGTGGCACTGTGGCTCAAATGGTAGAGTGCTAGCCTTGAGCTGAAGAGCTGAGGGACAGCGCCCATGCCCAGAGTTCAGGCCCACGACTGGACCCAAAAAAAAAGAAAGAAAAGCTTCTAGCCCAATGCCACCAGTGGCTCAACCCCTGTAAATCCTAGCTATTCAGGAGACTAAGATAGAGATTGAGGGTCAAGCCTGCTCAGGAGAGGAAAGTTAATGATACTCTTCTTGCTGATTATCTACCAAAATCCAGAACAGGAGCTGTGGCTCAAATGCTAAAGTGGTAACCTTGAAGGAAAAAGTTTAGATACCAGAGCCCAGACCCTGAGTTCAAGCCCCAATACTAGCACAGGAAAATTAAAGAAAAGATTTCAGGAGCTCCTAGTCCACTGTGGTGTAAGGCCAGATCATCCAGGCAGAGGTGGCTCACGCCTGTCCTCCTAGCTTCTCAGGAGGCTGAGATGTGAGGATCATGTTTGAAAGCGAGCCCAGGCAGGAATGTCTGGGAGACTCTGATGTCCAAGAAACCTACAGAAAATCGGAAGTTGCTCTGTGGCTCAAGTGGTAAGGTGAAGAGCTGGAGGACAGCGCCCAGTCCCAGAGTTCAAGCCCCATGACCAACACCTGGCCTGCTTAGACCTTACTCTTTAGCTCTAGGCAGAGTTCTTTCTAGTGGGCCCCTGAAGGTCCCCTAATGTCTAGGTGTCCTATAAGTCTTGGTAGCAGCCTCTTTCTAGGCCATTGCCTACAGAGCAGGCCACACTACCAGAGAAGTATTGAGCCTTGAGGCATGAAGATCATCAGAATGGCATCTGTCATGGGTGCAATGTGCATCAGAGCAGTAAATTACTTTCTCAGACCACAGTTCTGGCCCAGGAGGGGCAGGAGCTACAAGATGTCACACCAGATAATGCCCAGTCATACGAGTATCACAAGAGTGCAAATTTGTTAGTCAGACTTTGGGCAGGTGTTGAGTTGGGTTCATGAAAGTATTTTAGGCTCAGGAATGCACAGCCAACTGACTGCTACTTGTAGCAGTCACTATCCCAGGAGTCTCAGGGCTCGCTCCCCTACTTTCCTCACCAATGCTTTGGGAAGGGGGGCAGATGAAGGTCTGCAATCATGGGCCGACTACCAAGGAGCAACCCTATTGTACTTCCCTTAATCCTGTAGCTCCATGTTGACATCCAGGGCCAGGTTCCATGGAACTTACTGCCATGGCCCAAACCCCTCAGCCCAAGAAGGACTTAGGGAGAAACCACTTGATCTGCTTTGAGAGTTTACTGTAACTATGACTCAGGACTGCCCCCAATTGTAGCTCAGTTCATACAGGTCGAAATTAATGCCTCAAAACCTTGAGGTACTGGCCATACCAATCTCTCATCCCCCAGTTCCCTGGCCCTGGAATCTAAAGTATATGCATCTGTATTCTGGGAATCCAAAATTGTCTAGGAGTACCCGAGAGGCCCAGTTGGGGCCAGAAAATAGATTTGCCTACGTAAGGTATTTTGACCTTTCCTAGACATCGAACAATACATCCAAGCCACCTTAGCCTCACCTCTCATGTAGCCCCAGATTATCCTTGTTTGGGAAGCCTTCAGTCAGCTATCAAGGTCGAGTTGGCCAGAGCCACTGGCAACCACCCTTCCACCACACCTCTACCAGCCTGCTGGGAGTGGGACATGCAGCCAGTAGCCTAGCTGAGAAAAAGACAGCACACAGTATGACTGACCCTGGCTCCAAGAGTCTGGAGAGCACATATACCAGCCAGCCCTGAGGAACCAGAATCCCCTGGATGAGGACAAAGATATGGACAGCCAGACTTGGGTCCCAAGGAAAAGCTGGAATATGCAGGTCTCTGGCAATTTAGTACTCATTGAAGACCATGATAGGGGACTGAAGACAAGGTTACTATTGAGGAAGGGCACCATCCAAGGTCAGGAAGAGGCAGACAAGCACCCAGGAAGTGGGCAGAGAATGATGAGGGAAAAATACACACACACACACACACACACACACACACACACACAAACACACACACACACACACACACACATACACACACACACTGGTAGCCCAAGGTGTCAGCAGTCCCTGAGCAACTGAACATCCCAAACTCCAAGAAGATGGCACTACCACCCTCAGACCAAATGTTGACAAAACTCAGAGCCTCTCACACATCTGGAATGGCTCAAAAACAGCATGGCATTTCCTACTGTACACACCACTATGAAGAAAACTCAGCCACATTATTTTGGTTGGCGGTCATGGGGTTTGAACTTTGGACCTGCATGCTATCCCTCAGGTCTTCAGCTGAAGGTGTGTGCTCTACCACTGGAGCCACAGCACCACTTCCAGTTTTCTGTTGCTTCCCTTGAGTTAAAGTCTATAAGACTTTCCTTCCCAAGCTGGCTTTGAACCGTGATCCTCAGATCTCAGCCTCATGAGTAGCTAGAATGAGAGTTGTGAGACACTGGCAGTGCCCGGTTTCAGCCACCTTCTTACAACCAGGGGAAACCCAACTTGTCAGGCCACAAAGCACATGCAACCCTTCACTTTCAGACTTTGACACCAATATCCAAAGCTATTTTTCCTTGGTTGGGGAGAATATAATCGACACTACCCTCCAACCCTGCTCCCATTCTCTCACTCCCTGACTACGATAGGCCACAACCACTGGACTTCATGGTAAGACAACGCCCAGCCTGTTGTAACTTCACACTTGGCCAAAATGGGGAGTTCTTAGAAATGGCTGTACACTGATGCCAGAACCTGGTGTCCCAACCACAGCAACCCCACTCCTTCACCATCTCTGGCAAGCAAGGGGTGTCTTTCGTTCTTGTTTTTTTGGATGAGGGGATTGAACTCAGGGCTTGGGTACTCTCCCTGATGTTGAATTTTGCTCAAGGTCAGTGCACTACCACTTGAGCCATGGCACCACTTCTGGTTGGAGATTGGAGATGAGACTCTCATCGGAATTTCCTCCTTGTGCTGGGAAACAAGACCCTCTGGATCTCAGCCTCCCGAGTAGCCAGGATGACAGGCGTGAGCCATCAGCACATGGCCTATGGTATCTCATTCTTTACAATTTCCAACTAGTCTTCCACTAGACACTACACCCCTAGACCCTCCTCTACCTCCCTCAGGGACAGCAAAGGGAGGCTCAGAATCTGGGGAGGGCCATGGCCATTAAAAGGCCCCCTTCACGTCACTACTCCTTTCTAAGCTCCCCTCCACTTTCTATGGATGGCTTGGTTGTCAGGGGCATATCAGACCAACTAGGACTTCTTAGGCCTGCCCTGTATTGCCCCGCCACACCCAACTGGTAACAGAATTTCTGTGGCCAGCTGCTCCATGTCCCAGTGGAAGACGTTGGGAGGGTTGCTGATAACCGGGTCCAGGAGTGCCCAGGGCAGGAAGAGTGTCCAGATGCCCTCTGTCAAAGAAGGAGACACAAAGCATGGATGGATCTACTAAGTGCTACAGGGCACACCATCCACCTGTCACCCAGGTCCTTTGGAGTGAAGTTTTACCTTGACAGTGCTGGGCCTTGAACTCAGGGTACAGGCGCTCTGCCTGACCTTCTTTTGCTTGATTTGAGCACTCTTCCACCTGTGCCACAGTACCACTTCTGGATTTTTCTGCGTATGTGGGACCTAGGAATCGAACCCAGGATTTCCTGTGTGCTAGGTGAGCCCACTACTGCTAAGACACAATCCCAACATTGGATAGCAGTTCTTCTGTGACCCCTTGGGCCTATCTTGGGACAGTCTTGCATATCTTTACAGAGTATCTAACCAACAGCCTTGTCTGGAAAAGAACACGCTCTGCTATGTTGTCTTTTATCTATGGCATCTTATCTATCTGTGCTTCCTGTCACATCCTCCTTCTTAAGCAAGACCCCCTTTCAAGTGCTGCCTTTAAGAAGCTCACTCCAATCACCCTGGCAGAGGGGGATCTTCTTCGCTCTGCAGACTGTTGGCCTTGTCATGCTCTGCCTCCAACTTGTGTGTTTAAAAGCACACAAAGGAGAAGGCCTGGCTTTCACCACCCAATTTCTGAAGGCTCTGATACACTACCCAGGGACCAGTGCAGTATCACACCCTGTGAGAGGGCACTTGAGGCCCAGGCAGTCTGGGGGCAACAAATGGGGCCATTTCTTGTGTTATTTGAACGGAGGATCTGGGAGCTGTCTCTCTGAGTTTTCATGCTCAAGGCTACTACTCTACCACTTGAGCCACGGCTCCACGTCTGGATTTTTGGTGGTTCCATGCAGAGAAGAGTCTTATCGGCTTTCCAGCTTATGACTGGCTTTGATCTTTGATCCTCAGATTCCTGCCTACCAAGGAACCAGGATGTCAAGTGTGAGCCTGAGCCAGACAGGCTCCAAAACCTTTCCTTTGGGCTTCTCTTTTTCTCATGTCAACTAGCAAGCTCTAGTTAAAATAGTCATTTATAGGGGATCAAGTTCCTCTCCTAGGTCAGTTAACCCAAGGAGATAAAGGCTAGTCAGAGTTGGCCTAGGTGAGTGAGTGTCTGTTTTGTGTGTGTGTGTGTGTGTGTGTGTGTGTGTGTGTGTGTGTGTGTGTGTGTATGAGTTTCAGGGATACCTACCCCCATCTCTCTGTTGCTTCTTTCACCCAGAGGTGAGTACATCCAGGATCCCCACCCCAAGAAAGTCGGGTAGGGGAGGGTAATTAAGGTCACATCAAGTGGGATGATCTGAATTCTATCCTGCAACTGAAGGCAGGAGAGATAATAGAGAGAAGGAGAGGTTTAAAGGAACATCAACGGAAGTCCTTACCTTTGGCTACAAGTACCGGAGAGAAGAATGTATCCATCCTTTTATGTAGTAAGATAACAAGTGCCCACGATTCATTTATTTTATTTTGTTTGTGTCCCAGGTTATGGACTCAGGGATTCGGTGTCATCCCTGAGCTTCTTTTACTTAAGGCTGAGGCTCTATAACTTGAGCCACAGCACCACAACTGGCATTTTTCGGGGGGGGGGGTAGTTTATGGGAGATAAGAATCTCACAGACTCTCCTGCCTAGCTAGGCTGTCTCTGAGTCACGACCATCAGAACTCAGCCTCCCAAATAGCCAGGATGACAGGCGAGAACCACTGGCACCTGACCGCCACCATCCATTTATAGTCTCCTAGGGCCAGTTCTGGGCTACCTGCACTGCATCCTTATTTTTGTGAGTGGGAAGTAGACATGCATGGGTTTGATACTTCAATAGCCTACCTACCTTTGAGCATTGTTCTGGCTAAGTCTGATGCCGACTTCCTCCTTATCCATAGCAATGACTTTGCGCTGTCACAGAACAAATGTCCCCCAGGAGGTGTCGGATCTGGGGTCTTTCCTCTGCACACTGCCTCCACTCCCTGAAACAACACACTGCAGCAACAAGAAGAAGACATAGAGTGAATTGAGTTTCTTATAATCAGGGTCTGGCCACATAGGTGGCAGTGAGGATCAGAGACTCGGGACAGGGCTGTGCAGTTGGAAAATGCAATGCCTCCTTATCCACTTTCCTTTAACGGTCTTAGATGAGGGTAGTGGAAAAGGACTCACCAGACAGACTGACAATGAGTAACCATTACAGTCTTCTCTGGGCACAGAGGGGCTTACCTAAGAGAGCTAGTTCCACTGTCCAAGCAAGAATGATCCTGACACACAGCCTACCTCCAGAGAGAGAGACAATGACAGAGACAGAAAGAGAGAGAGATAGAGAGAGAGAGAATTACACTTAAGTCGGCTGCCAATGACACAGGCCTACAATGGTAACTACACATTGAGATATGAGGATCATGGTTCATAGCCAGCCCAGGCAGGAACGTCTTTGAGATGCTTATCTCCAAAGAACCACCAGAAAACCAGAAGTGGAGATATGGCTCAAGTGGTAGAGCCCTAAATTTCATCTCAGTAGCTTGTGGACATTGCCCAGGCCCAGAGGTCAAGCCTCACGACTGACAATAAGTGGACTTCCCACCCCAAGAAATGGACTGAATAGCACCCATTGTCCTAGGGAGCATGGCAGAGAAGTCAGGCCAAGCTTCCTGTCACCTGGGGGTCATGAGTAGGTCACCCAGCTTTTCCATGCCTCGTTTTCCCCAGCTGCAAAGCTGAACAGTGAAGTATCCCCTTCCTCATGGGGATAGGGTAAGGATTAAAGAGAGCCATGTTTTGTTTCATAATCCCATACCTGTGGCATGATAAATAACAGGCCCCTTCTTAGTCCTTTCCAGGTATCTTCTTACTATATGCTCATAGAATTGCCATGAAACTTATCTGATGACCGTTCCCTCTATACCTGGACCTGCCCCAGGGTTCCCCTTGTTTTGATCCCTTGTTTCTTCACAACTGTCCTGTGAGGATACTGAGGACCAATGGTTCCAAGCAGAACCCCGAGCTTCAAAAAACTGTGGTCAAAAATCGGCTGCTGTGGACTAAGAGTTTGGGGCAGTCATCTAAACCGATGACTGAGCATGGTGATACATATCTACCATCCCAACTACAGAAGACCAGACATGGTGGCACATGCCTGTCACAGGAGGACCATGATCCAGCCAAGCCTGAGAATATATGAAGTCTCTATCTCAGAAATGCACAAGAGAGAAAGGTTTGGCTCCCTTGGAAGAAGACCGGACTGGAAAGCCTAAGCTCTTGAGTTCAAACACTAATATACCAAAAAGAATCTGAGACCCGGTGCCAGAGGCTCATGCCTATAATCCTACCTACTCTGGATGCTGAGATCTGAAGATCACAGGTCAAGATTTAAAGTAGGGTTGGCCTTGCCCATCAGATGATATGATGAGATGACCCAGAGTCTGAACCATGCCAAAAAGGTCCATAATAACAGGGCTCACAACCTTAAGTGCTGATCATGCACACTGTCCACATGGGGAGCCAACCCATAAGGACCCCATCCCAGGTCCTCCGGTGCTCCCTCTGCCACCAACCAGGCCCAAGGGAGTAGACAGTTCCAAGGTCACAAAGATCCCTTGCTCTTATAATTTAAAGGTACTGAGTCCCCTTCAAATGTCTCAGCCTTCCAGGCCCCCAGACTTCAGCCACAAAGTCCATGCACCCTCCCCATAGACAGCGGTTAGAAGTTACCAAAGGGTAACTCCTTGTAACAACCAACTTCTACACACACACACACACACACACACACACACACACACACACACACACACACACACACAAACACGCACACACAGAGCCATCACGGGTGGCTCCTGTCTGTCATCCTAGTTATTCAGGAGGCTGAGATCTAAGGATCACTGTACAAATCCAGCCACACAGGAAAGTTTGTGAGGCTCCTGTCTACACTGAAACACCAAATAGTCACAGGTGGAGCTGTGGTTCAATTGTCAGAGCTGTTACTTTGAGTAAGATATCTCAGGGACAGCACCTAGGACTTGAGTTCAAGGCCCAGTTCTTGTACCTCCAAACACACACAGAAACAGACACAGACAGTCAGAGTGACAGACAGACAGACAGACAGACAGACAGACACACACACACACACACACACACACACACACACACACACAGAGGATATTCCAAGGATTCAGCAGTCCCTAAGAACAGAAACATGAACTCCCTCAATCAGGATCAGATCCCACCCCTTAAAAGATGGCAGGACTGACATCAGACCCACTGTAGACAAAACGTTGAGCCTCACACATATCTGGAATGTATCATAGACCAGCATCGCATGTCCTATCATACACACTGTTAAGTGGAATAGTTAGTCACCTCTTTATTTGTTGTTGGTCAAGGGGTTTGAACTCTGGGCCAAGGTGCTGTCCCTCAGCAATTCAGCTGAAGGTGAGCAATTTCCCACTGGACCCAAAGCAACACTTCCTGTTCTCTAGTGGTCTATCATCAATTCTCACAGACTCTTCTGCCCAAGCTGACTTGTAACCACGGTCCTCACATCTCAGCCTTCTGAGTAGCTAGGATGAGAGTTGTGAGCTACGGGTGGCTTCCGGCTTCAGCCACCTTCATATACAGAGAGGAAATCCATATCGTCAGGCCCCAAACTTTTTGCAACCCTTCACTTCAGATTTTGATACCCAGCATCCAAATCTATCCTTCAATGGAGAAAATAAAGACACAACAATCTCACACCTGCACCCCTTCGCCCACTCCCTGCCTGTCACAGGACATGTCCTCTTGAAGCTGTGGCTTTAAACTGGGGCAAACATGGGGAATTCTTACAAATATCTGTACAGTGAGGCCAGCACTTAGTCTCCCAAACACAGCATCCTCCCCACAACCCCACACCTCCACCACCATTTGAAGGCAAAGATGTCTTACTTTCTTTTTTTTTATGTTGTGGGACTTGAACTCTGGGCCTGGGTGCTGTCCCTGAGCTCTTCAGCTTAAGGCAAGCACTCAATTGCTTGAGCCACACCACAGCTTCTGGTTTTCTAGCCTTTCCTTTGGGTAAGAGTGTCAGGGTCTTTCCTGACCAGGCTGGCTTTGACCCGTGATCCTCAGATCTCACCTCCTGAGTAGCTGGGATAAGAGCCATGAGCTATTGGCACCCAGCCAAACAAACTTTTCGATTCCTGTCATCCTCTCCCTTCAGGAGACTGAAATCTGAGGATGCAATTGGATGCCACTTTGCAGCAAAGCCCGTGAGAACTCTTTATCTCCAATTAAACACCCCAAAAAGCTGGAAGTGGTGTTGATGGTTGCCTTAAGATAGTGTTCTAGCACAAAACTGGTGCTATCTTCATCTCAAATGCCAGAATAAGCCGGAAAAACACAAGAAAAATGGCAAATTCGGGTATCTCAATTCCCAATCTTGATAATCAGGGGTCAGATCAGATAATGAACAATCCAGAGGAGAGTTCCCAAATAGCTCTACAAACACTGGTGGCAAACATGATAAATGAGAAGTTTGAAAACTTACAAATGACTCTGTATGAGCGTGACAGGGAGAGAGAGGAGGCATCCCAGAAGTTTATACAGGAATATCATAAGCGTGAGGAAGCTACTCAAAAGCTGATACAGGATTTGCGTGAACAACTTGAGAATACTCAAAGGGAAAGGGAGGAATGGCGTGAGCAAGCTGAGAACACTCAAAGAGAACTGCAGGAATCCCACGAACGTGAGGAAGCTAAACAAAGAGTAATACAGGAATTGAGAGACCAGGTAGAGAACACACAAAGATCAGTAAAGGCATCCATAGAATCCATTAACAAGGAGCTGAAGGAAGTCAGGGAGACCACAAAGGGAAAGCTGAATGGAACCCAACAGAAGGAATGGGAGTCCAAAGAAACCATATCCAATCAACTAAGTGATTTGAGGACAAACACTGAACACCAAATTAAGGAAGTAAAGAGATTCATACAAGACCTAAACCAGAGCTTCAACAAAGAACTTGAAGCCATCAGAGCTGACCAATTAGAAGGAAAAGAGATAAAAAACAAAGTAGAGAGTCTTGACAGCAGGTTAGACCATGCAGAAGATCAAATCTCAGGGATTGTAGACAGCCTAGATATTATAGAGAAAGAACATACAACCATCCAAGAAAAGTCCAAGAAATATGATAGATCTATTCAACACCTGGAAGACACCATCAGAAGTCCTAATTTAAGGATAATATGTGTAGAGGGGCACCTAGAAACAGAAGTTAATGGTCTAGGAAATTTGTTTAACAGGATCCTAGCAGAGAACTTCCCAAACATGCAAAAAGATAGGCCTATTCAGATACAAGAAGCCTTTAGAACCCCAAATAGACCAGATCAGAATAGGACATCCCACCATCACATTATAATCCACACAGGATCAACTCAGAACAAGGAAAAGATCCTTAAAGCTGTCAGGGAGAAAAGGGGAATCACCTATAAAGGGAAACCAATTAGAATCACCTCAGAGTTCTCAGCAGAGACAATCAAAGCAAGAAGAGCCTGGAATGATGTATGCCATGCCCTAAAAAAAACAACTATCAACCCAGAATACTGTACCCAGCTAAACTCTCCTTCATAACTGAAGGCCAAATAAAAACCTTTCATAGCAAAGAAAAATTGAAACAATACATCTCCACCAAACCAGCCCTACAAAAGATTCTTAAAGATGTCCTACACATAGAAAGCCAACAAGAACACAATAAAGGCCAACAAACTGCACCCAAACTGAGAATCCAAGAACCATAGGAAGAAACCAGTTTTCGCAGCCCCCAAGAAGGTATATAACATGGCAGGAACTCCCAAATACCTGTAAGTCCTATCTCTTGATGTTAACGGACGTAACACTCCAATTAAGCGACATAGACTCTCTAGTTGGATTAAAAAACAAGACCCATCTATCTGCTGCCTGCAGGAGTCACATCTTGCCCGTAAAAACAAACACATTTTCAATGTTAAAGGCTGGAACAAAATCTACCAAGCAAACAGCCCTCATAAACAGGCGGGAGTTGCAATCCTAATATCACATAAAATAGACTTCAAATTAAAATTCGTGAGAAGAGATAAAGAAGCTCGCTACATACTAATTAAAGGATCTCTCCTTCAGGAGATTATTACAATTCTACATATCTATTCGCCAAACAATGGAGCACCCAAATTTATCAAAGAAACACTACTTTGCCACAAATTCCATATAGATCCAAAGACATTAATTGTTGGGGATTTTAACACACCACTCTCCCCACTAGATAGATCAACTCGGCAAAAACTCAACAGAGAAACTGCAGATCTAAACAGCTGCATAGATCAACTTGACTTAACAGACATTTACCGAACATTTCACTCAGCAGCATCAGAATACACGTTCTTCTCAGCAGCACATGGAACATTTTCTAAAATAGACCACATTTTAGGCCACAAAGCAAACTTGTCTAAATTCAGAAACATTGAAGTTATACCTTGCATTCTTTCTGACCACAAGGGAATAAAATTAGAACTCAACACCAAAAGCCACCAAAGAAAGTCCGGTATCACATGGAGGCTGAACAACACACTGCTGAATCATGAGTGGGTCATGGAAGAGATTAGAAAGGAAATTCAAATGTTCATGCTATTCAACAAAAATGAACACACAAATTACCAGCTCCTCTGGGACACAGTAAAGGCAGTACTCAGAGGCAAGTTTATTGCTCTGAGCTCCTACATCAACAAATTGGAGAGATCTGAAACTAGCAATTTAATGACACATCTAAACCTCCTTGAAAAAGAGCAGCAAGATAAACCCCAATCCAGTAGACGGAAAGAAATAATCAAAATTAGTGTAACCCCCGCTTTCACTATATTTGATGTCAGTATATCATGTGGAGGAGATGGGGACAAACAAATCGTTTAAGGATTCAGGTGGACCTGTTGCAACAATGAGAAGTACAAAATGTCATGTCAAAACCAGCTTTACAATTTCGGTGTGGGGGGGAGAGGGGGGTATAATTGGGTGGGGGGAGGGGGGTAAAATTGGGTGGGGGGAGGGGGGAGGCAGGGAAGGGAAATGAAGGGTAAACAAAGGAGGAGGCTGCAATGCTTGGTAAGAAATGTATGCATTATCCTGCCCATGTAATTGTAGCCCCTCTGTACAGTATGTTCTCAAATAAAATAAAATACAATTAAAAAAAAATTAAATCAGAATTAAATGAATTAGAATCCAAAAATCTACAGAAAGAATCAACAAAACAAAGAGTTGGTTCTTTGAAAAACTTAACAAAATTGACATACCCTTAGCAAATCTTATCAGAAAAATAAGAGAACACACCCAAATAATAAACTCAGAGATGAGAATGGAAACATCACCACGGAAACAACCAAGATTCAGAACATTATAAGGGAATACTTCTCAAGCCTTTATGCTAATAAGTTTGAGAACGTGACAGAAATGGACCTTTTCCTAGCAAATATTGACATGCCAAAACTAAACCACGATGAGTTAAACCAGCTTTACAGGCCCATATCAAGCATTGAAATAGAAACTGCAATAAGAGACCTCTCAGCTAAGAGAAGTCCAGGACCAGATGGTTTTACAGCAGAATTTTACAAGGCCTTCAAAGCACAGCTCACACCAATTCTCCTCCAAATCTTCAATGAAATTGAAAGAGAAAGCTCACTATCGAACACATTCTATGAAGCCATCATAACCCTCATCCAAAAACCGGGCAGGGACTCATCAAAGAAAGAGAACTATAGACCCATTTCTTTGATGAACATTGATGCAAAACTTCTCAACAAAATTTTGGCCAATCGACTTCAACAATTCATCCAAAAAATCATACACCACTATCAATCAGGATTCATTTCAGGGATGCAAAGCTGGTTCAATATACGCAAATCAATTAATATTATTCATCACATGAACAGGAGCAAGAATAAGAACCACATGGTTATCTCAATAGACGCAGAAAAACTTTCGACAAGATCCAACACCCCTTTATGATGAAGGTTCTGGAAAAATTAGGAATCCATGGAACCTTCCTCAATACAATAAAGGCTGTATATGACAAACCTACAGCCAGCATTATACTCAATGTTGAAAAATTAAAGCCATGTCCTCTTAACTCAGGAACAAGACAAGGATGCCCACTCTCTCCACTTCTCTTCAATCTAGTATTAGAATGGCTAGCTACAGCAATAAGACAAGATGCAGACATAAAGGGGATCCAAATAGGGAAAGAAGAAATAAAACTCTCCCTCTTTGCAGATGACATGATCTTGTATTTAAAGAATCCCATAGACTCCACTCCCAAATTACTCAAGCTGATTCAAAACTTTGGCAAAGTAGCAGGTTATAAAATTAACCCCCCCAAAATCAATGGCTTTTCTATATGCCAACAATGAGAAAAGTGTGGCTGAAATTAGGAAAGCAACTCCATATTTAATAGCCCCACAAAAAATAAAATACATAGGAATTAACATAACCAAAGAAGTGAAGGACCTCTATGATGAAAACTTTAAAATCTTGAAATAGGAAATCAACACAGAACTTAGAAAATGGCAAAACCTCCCATGCTCCTGGACTGGCAAGATTAACATTGTGAAAATGGCAATACTTCCCAAGGCTATCTACAAATTCAACGAGATACCTATCAAAATTCCACCCTCATTCTTCAAGGAAATAGAAGAGGCAATCCAAAAATTCATATGGAACAATAAAAGACCCCGAATAGCAAAAACACTTCTCAACGGAAAGAACACTGTTGGAGGAATATCAAGACCAAATTTCAAACTCTACTATAAAGCCATAGTAATCAAAACAGCTTGGTATTGGCATAAGAACAGACCTCAGGACCAATGGAATAGAATTGAAAACCCAGAAATGAACCTACAGACCTATAGCCATCTAATCTTTGATAAGGAAGCTAAAACAATAGAATGGAAGAAAGACAGCCTCTTCAGTAAATGGTGCTGGCAAAATTGGTTAACTACATGTAGAAAACTAAAGCTAGATCCTTATATATCACCCTGCACCAGAATCAACTCCAAATGGATCAAAGACCTTGAACTCAAAGCAGACACTCTGAAAACATTACAGGATGGAATAGGAGAAACCCTAGGTCTCCTTGGCTCAGGTCGAAATTTTCTGAATAGAGACCCGGAAGCACAACAAATCAAAGAAAGGTTGGACCAATGGGATTGCATAAGATTGCAGAGCTTCTGCAGGGCAAATGACATAGCTGGCAAGATCAATAGAAAGCCCACCAATTGGGAGAAGATCTTTACTAGCCATACAACGGACAAGGGTCTCATATCTAAAATATACTTGGAACTCAAAAAATTAAACCACCCAACAACAAATCCTCAAAGAAACAACTGCCCAATAAATAAGTGGGCGAAAGACTTAAAGAGAAGCTTCTCTGAAGAAGAAAGAAGGATGGCCAATAGACACATGAAGAAATGTTCAACATCCCTAGCCATAAAAGAAATGCAAATCAAAACAACATTGAGATATCACCTCACTCCAGTTAGAACAGCAAAAATCAAGAACTCTAACAACAACAGATGCTGGAGGGGATGTGGACAGAAAGGAACCTTACTTCATTGTTGGTGGGAATGTAAACTTGTTCAACCACTTTGGAAAGCAGTATGGAGGTTCCTCAAAAGACTTCACATAGATCTCCCCTATGATCCAGCAATCCCACTTTTGGGCATTTACCCAAATGTTTACAAACAAGACCACACTAAAGCTACCAGCACAACTATGTTTATTGCAGCATTATTTACCATAGCTAATATATGGAACCAACCCAGATGCCCCTCAGTAGATGAATGGATCAAAAAAATGTGGTATATATACACAATGGAATTCTATGCCTACATCAGAAAAAATGATATTTCCACATTTGTTAGGAAATGGAAAGGTTTGGAAAAAATTATATTAAGTGAAGTAAGCCAGGCCCAAAGAAGCATAGGTCCCATGGTTTCCCTTATTTGCAATATCTAGTATAGGTATGAGTCAAGCGGAAAAGGTCAGATAATGTGATGTTAGGAATATGAACCCTTAAATATGTATTTTAATGTTTTCGTTTCTTTCATGCATGTGTTTCTAACGCATTTATAAGATTATTTCTTTGTTGCTTTGTATGTCCCTCCCCAACAGTGTAACCCCTGCTTTCACTATATTTGATGTCAGTATAACATGTGGAGGAGATGGGGAAAAACAAGTCGTTTAAGGATTCAGGTTGACCTGTTTCAACAATGAGAAGTACAAAATGTCATGTCAAAACCAGCTTTACAATGTCGGTGTGGGGGGGGAAGGGGGGTATAATTGGGTGGGGGGAGGGGGGAGGCTGGGAAGGGAGGTGAAAGGTAAACAAAGGAGGAGGCTGCAATGCTTGGTAAGAAATGTATGCATTATCCTGCCCATGTAATTGTAGCCCCTCTGTTCAGTATGTTCTCAAATAAAATTAAATAAAAAAAAATTGGTTAACTACATGTAGAAAACTAAAGCTAGATCCTTATATATCACCCTGCACCAGAATCAACTCCAAATGAATCAAAGACCTTGAAGTCAAAGCAAACACTCTGAAAACTTTATAGGATGGAATAGGAGAAAGCTTAGGTCTCCTTGGCTCAGGCCGAAATTTTCTGAATAGAGACCCGGAAACACAACAAATCAAAGAAAGGTTGGACAAATGGGATTGCAAAAGTTTGCAGAGATTCTGCAGGGCAAATGACATAGCTAGCAAGATCAATAGAAAGCCCACCGATTGGGAGAAGATCTTTACTAGCCATACAACGGACAAGGGTCTCATATCTAAAATATACCTGGAACTCAAAAAATTAAACCATCCAACAACAAATCCTCAAACAAACAACTGCCCAATAAATAAGTGGGCGAAAGACTTAAAGAGAAGCTTCTCTGAAGAAGAAAGAAGGATGGCCAATAGACACATGAAGAAATGTTCAACATCCTTAGCCATAAAAGAAATGCAAATCAAAACAACATTGAGATATCACCTCACTCCAGTTAGAACAGCAAAAATCAAGAACTCTAACAACAACAGATGCTGGAGGGGATGTGGACAGAAAGGAACCTTACTTCATTGTTGGTGGGAATGTAAACTTGTTCAACCACTTTGGAAAGCAGTATCGAGGTTCCTCAAAAGCGTTCACATACTTCTCCCCTATGATCCAGCAATCCCACTTTTGGGCATTTACCCAAATGTATACAAACAAGACCACACTAAAGCTACCAGCACAACTATGTTTATTGCAGCATTATTTACCATAGCTACGATATGGAACCAACCCAGATGCCCCTCAGTAGATGAATAGATCAAGAAATTGTGGCATATATTCACAATGGAATTCTATGCCTCCATCAGAAAGAATGACATTTCCCCATTTGTTAGGAAATGGAAAGGCTTGGAAAAAATTATATTAAGTGAAGTAAGCCAGGCCCAAAGAAACATAGGTCCCATGGTTTCCCTTATTTGCAATATCTAGTATAGGTATGAGTCAAGCGGAAAAGGTCAGATAATGTGATGTTAGGAAAACGAACCCTTAAATATGTATTTTAATGTTTTCATTTCTTTCATGCATGTGTTTCTAACGCATTTATAAGATTATTTCTTTGTTGCTTTGTATGTCCCTCCCCCACAGTGTAACCCCCGCTTTCACTATATTTGATATCAGTATAACATGTGGAGGAGATGGGGACAAACAAGTCCTTTAAGTATTCAGGTGGACCTGTTTCAACAATGAGAAGTACAAAATGTCATGTCAAAGCAAGCTTTACATTGTATGTGTGGGGGGGAAAGGGGGGTATGATTGGGTGGGGGGGGAGGGGGCAGGCTTCGAAGGGAAGTGAAGGGTAAACAAAGGAGGAGGCTGCAATGCTTGGTAAGAAATGTATGCATTATCCTGCCCATGTAATTGTAACCCCTCTGTTCAGTATGTTCTCAAATAAAATTAAATAAAATAAAATAAAAGAAATTGTAGGCAAATTATGACAAAGGTTTTGTAACATATTAGGGAGAAAATATTGACTGTGAGGGTTAGGAAAGACAATGCATTGGGTAGTTTGCCTTTGCTGTAACTAAAACACCTGACAAGATCTGCTAAAATAGAAAAGATTACACTTCAAAGGTATGTCTGTCATTTACGCATTTCCTCTGGCTAGGTCTCTCTTGAAAACATCACCACTTTGAAAAGTCTCCACCACCTCTGAAATTCTCCATCACCTCCAAAATTCTCTAATACAGCTCTATGAACCCCAACTCTAATATCCCATTAACTTATGAAACTATCAATGAAAAAATATCCAGAGATGGAGTCAGAGTCATCACAATCATTCCACCGCCTAACGTTTTCATCTTCAAACACTACTTCATTGAAAGAAATACCTGCTGCATCTGAGAGTTGGGGAGATATTTCAGATCCCAGCCCTAATATTCAATGCGTCATAACCATAGTGGAAACCAAAATAACCCTAGAAATAAATTAATAGACCAAGAAAAAAAAACACCTAATTAGGGTGTCTAACAACAAATCTATCTTTGAAGAAAGATGTCAAATGTTGAGATTTAGATGGAAGCTCTGCATAAGACAAAGGACAAGGAAGGAAATAATACAACGGCAATACTCCAAGACAATATGCTGGAAATGATTAGTACAAGGTCGGGGGAGTGAGTAGAGGGGCAGAAAAGTGGGAGAAAAATGAGGGAGGGGGTAAAAAGTTCAATAAGAAATGTACTCACTACCTTACTTATGTAACTGTAACCCCTTTATACATCACCCTGACAATAGGTTTTTTAAATAGAAATACTAAAGAAGACAGAGAAAAGTGAGTCTTACAAAGGTTGAAATATAAGAATGATTATTGAAGATAAAAATGTATATGAGTTCATTCAAATATATTTATCATATTTAGTATTAAATAACTGATTGAGGTAAAATACAGAGTAATAATGTATTTTTAAGTGGAGGAAACTTGAAATCAGTTTCAGGGATTTCACAGAGTCCTTTGTCTTGTTAATGAGCTCTGGATGGAGGATATAGAAATTTTTGCTCTTTGATCAAAAGATTTCACAATAAACTTATAGCATAAAGCTATAATCCTAGCTACTCTGGAGATTGAGAACTGGAGATCACGGTTCTGAAGACAGAATGGGCACAATTAACCCACAAATGTCAGAAGTGGAGGTGAAGTTCAAATGGTAGTGAGGCACCCATGTGCATAAATGTCAAGTGAGAGTTTGAGGCCTTGAGTTCAAGCCCCAGGATTGGTGCGGTGTGTGTGTGCATGCACACACACACACACACACACACACACACACACACACACACACACACACACACACACACACACACACACACACACAAACTCCAAAACAAAACACACAAAAAACATGTAGAAACATAGAGAGAATATATATTGTGATGTGTCAGTCAATCAAAAATATAATAGCGTTCTTGGGTTTTTGCTGAACATTATTTCTTTTCTCTATTACAATGTAAAAATGTTGCTTATTGACGGCGTTGGTGGCTCACGCCTGCATCCTAGCTACTCAGGAGGCTGAAATCTGAGGATTGCAGTTCAAAACCAGCCTGGGCAGTAAATTCTGTGAGACTCTTATCTCCCCTAAACCACTCAGAAAACTGGAAGTGGTGCTGTGGCTCAAGTGGTAGAGCACTCACCTTGAGCTGAAATACTGAGGGATAGCACCCAGGCCCAGAGTTCAAGCCTCTTGACGGACAAAAAACCAAAAACAAAAATAAACATTGCTTATTATACTTAATCAAATACAACCAAAAGCCTATAGAGTTAATGTTTACAGAAATAAAATGATAATTGTGTTCTAATAGACATTTCATTCCTCTCTTATATAGGCAAAGAATTTTACACTTACAAGTCTATGAGTAGGCAATATATTTCTTTACATTTCAATTCAGTGGCAATGATTTGCCATTTATGTATTTTTTCAGACTTAGGTGTTACTTGGAAAGGAAAAAATAAGCTCCCCTAAATGACTTCAAAGAAGTTAGATACCAAAATGGCATCTAAGGGTGTGTATGGAGGCATGTGTGGACAGGTGGGTGGAGGAGGTGGATGAGATTAGGTAGGAAGGGAGAGGAAATAGAAACCATTTTGCCTGAAAGACAAATTCTTTTCAAATATTGGCCTGCAGATGACTAGACTTTAAAACTGAACCTCAAAGAAATGTATGCTAGATATTTACGAAGAAATCTTGTTCTGTTATCCAAGTGGAATCTTTGTATTTGGCCAGAAGTACAGGCAGTCTATTAATGATCATATGCAAAGTTAAATAATATTTCCCACCTTTTTATTTTTCTTAGCAGGTAATGTCATATGCCACATGAGTTGCAGGAGCATAGATGATTTCTTTTGCATATTGCAAACTGTTAAAAACATCCTGGGTGTGCCATATCTACAATAACTCTGATAGTGCTGCCACCACCTATTATTAATTTACCTTTCAAAAAAGACAAAGACACTACAGATACTAAATACGAAGCTGAAGTGACAGAGTTATTTTCACAACCTAAATAAATATATCACTGTCATTTAGTAATCCTCTGCATTCACATGGAATTTTTCCAGCACTGTTAAAGAAGGATGAAAATGGAGAGACAGCTCATTGACTTCCCATGCATATATCCATACCACTTTAATGTTGCACATAAAAGGTCAAGCATAAAATTATTTGCCTGGAGTAGCTGTCCTTGGAGATTTAAATTAACATAGAAGGAGAGTACCACGAGGGGGGAAAGTTAATTTTATCTTAATTGGATTAAGCCAGGTAACATCTTCAATGAGGGAATGAGGTTACAGAAGACTATAAACTGCTGGGTTGACAGAAAAGGATTAATTCATGAGCCAGCGTCAGGTTATTGACTAATAAATATTGATCAGATCTATAAAATATGCAGAATGTCTGTCAGGAGGAGACATTTTTGAATTGAAGATTGCTAGCCTCTGACATGATCAAAGTTAGATTAATATTATTAAGAAGTTTTGAGCGAGCTACATATTACCTTAGCAACCACCGAAATTCTCTGCAAATGGCTTGGATTGACTGTCCTAAGCAACTGCAGTACTTGTTGGTGAGAGGGAAAAGACTGATTAGTGTAGCTGCTGTTCCCTCCCTCCTACCCCCTTCCTTTTTTCATGTGTTCCAACGGACATATTGAATCAGTACAGTTTAATCCCAGTGGAGCCTGCAGGTGGTATTGTCCTTGCATGGAGGAGTTATTAAATTTTTAAGGTCTCCATAAAAATGTTCTATTAAATTGAGTTAATAAAAACATTGGACAAAGGTTTGCAAAGAGCAAGGTGTCAAAGTGTGGGGAGCTGGAATGTTTCTCATGATCATAGACGAGAATAATTTATATCCATCAAAGTGTAAAGAAGATAAAAAAATTGTATTCTTCAATAAAATGTGAGCTTTTTCCCCCTAGCTAATACACATGTGTATATACAAAGAGTCAGATAGGATATTCATTTCTTTGGATTTTTTCAGTTGAAATGGACTTAGATTGCGTAAAACACAAGGTCCCTGGTAAATACCATTCTGACAATAAAAACATAAAAGCTATGGAATATTAGGCAATTTTTGCATGTGTGAAAGCTGATTCTTTTCGTTTTTACTTTTTTCTGAATTATCTTCAAGTAATTGTACAATGGGGTTTCAGCTCAACAAAAGAAATGTTGGTGCTTGATTTAGAATCACTGTGGAATTTTATTTGGAATTCTCTGCTCTCCCAGTAATCCCTCCACTCACACTGGAACTAGTTTTACTTTCCTGTCATTCTCTCTCTTTTCTTTCTCTTTTTTTCTCTAGTGCATATTAAGTCCACTAAGGGATTTCACTATGGTAATTTAGATGTGCATATATTATATTTTGCCCAGAATATATCTCTCCATTTCACTTTCTTTCCCCACTCTCTCAATCCCCTTTTAATCAACAGGTTTCCCTGAGATTCCTTAGACTGCCTTCACATATGTACTGACATCTGTTTTTCTAAAGAAATAGTCTATTGAACATCGCTGTATATTTTAAAGAATTTTTGGACACATAAAAACAGTACTGAATTTGAAACCATTTCTCAGAGATGTACAACATCTAATCAAAATATTTATCTGATTATAGTAGATATAATTCTTACATAAAAGTGAGAATAGGAAAATTGAAGTTTGTTTTTTAATAAACAAAAAGGGGAAACTGAAAACAGCAACAAACCTAGAAATGAATCATGAGCAATGTACATTAATTTATTTTGAGGAGTATAAGAGAGAGATTCACTTACAGTACTCCTTTCATAAAAGAAACCAAGATAAAAGTTTTCCAAGGCAAATTTTCAGATTCCCAAAGGCAGATGAGAAGTCCAGAGGATTGCAGATGCCCAGAAATCACCGGCCCAATGGTAATGCGAATTTATAGGCAAAAACTAGGGTACATTTAAGGTTTGAAATTTGAAGTAGGAAGAAGGAAGAAGTAATAATTTAATAATCTGCTATCTCAGCAGAAGGAAAGAGCAAAGATCAGTTGGTAGAGCTCTATTCAGAGTGAAAGCATCAGCTACTTAGAGTCCCAGTCTTGGACTAGAGAGTAGGATAGAAAGAGGACAGAGAGAGAGAGATGGGGGCAGAGGGGGAGAGGAAAGTGGAAGAGAGTAAGAGAGCAAGAGAAGAGAGAGAAGGGAAGGAAAGAAAGAAGGAAAGAAAAGGAGAGGAAGGAAGAGAAAAGGTGAGGAAGGAAAAGAAAAAGAAATGAAAGGAAGGAAAAGAAAAAGAAAGGAAAAGGAAAAGAACAGAAAAAAAAAGTAATTCCCTTCCTTCATTGTGGGATATTGAAGCCACTTTGTGAGGAAATCTGTTTTCATTTATATCAGTGAAGATAATTCCAACCTAAATTTTTAATTTGGAATAAATGCATTTGGAGATGTATATTATATTTCTTCTTCTTCTTCCTATAAACAACTTAATCTTAAACTGTATGAAAAATATACAGAGAGAATGAACCAGAATAAGTTAAACAAACATTCTTTAAATGGAAACAGTGCAGCATCTTACCCTGAATAGCTGTAACAAAGTATCTTAGACTAGGGGATTCAGAAACAAAAGAAATGTATCCTCACGGAATTTCCTGCCCGGGCTGGGTTTGAACCACGATCCTCCCTTCTCAGCCTCCTGAGTAGCTAGGATTACAGGTGTGAACCATCAGCGCCCTGGCCATATAACTTCTTGAAACATAACTCATCAGGCTAAAGGTGTGAAAAATTTAGAATAAATAATATTTTATTATTTTAAGATATTCTCTTTAAAGATTTGTTTTTAAGTGAAATGTGATGATTATTATAAAAGCTAAATAATTGATTTCTGAGTTACAAAAATGATAAATTATAATCAAGTGATGATCAAGAAATTGAAATAAAAGCTATCATACAACTGGCTTTCTCAAAGGTTACAAAGAATTTAAATTTTCTCAAATCTTTGAGTATTTTCAAAATATCATTGTGAGTTTAAGGTTATTGGATTATTGATTTTTTTGGTAAAACAAAACAGGGAGAAATCAATTTGTAGGTATTTCTTATTTGCAGGGCTTGAACTAGGAACCTGGTGCTCACTCTGAGCTTTGTTGATTAAGGCTAGTGTTCTAGCACTTTGAGCCCAACTCCATTTCCAGTTTTTTTTTACTGATTGTTAATTGGAGATAATAGTCTTATGTACTTAACTGTTCAGGCTGGCTTTGAGCTGCAATCCACAGAGCTTAACATCCTGAGTAGCAAGGATTACAGGAACGAACCACCAGCACCTGACAGCTGCAGATTTAACATACAATGAAAACAAAAGAAAACCTAGAAATGAACCAAAAAGAATAAAGCATCATCTTATCAACTGAATGATAACTGTTTCATTAAACTACTTAAGAATAATAAAACATAATTTAAGATAATACATAAACAACAAAAAAATTCAAAAGCACTTTGAAGGCAACCTTGGGGTCACTGAATACATTTGCTTTCCTAGTATGTTCACATTAAAGTAAACTTCAATCTGCTATTGCGAAAAATCAATAAATTAATGCAATATTGAACAAGATTATGACTCCTAATTTATTTTAATTGTGTAGTAGTAATCAGTCATACATTGTGTAACTTTGCTTTAAAAAAACAGATGCATACTTTGGCTCCCTGAGCCTTGATTTTTGCCTTTAGGAGGAACAAATTCCCTATGTATTCTTGTGGCTGGTCTAGAAGCACCTTATTATAAAAAAGACCACAAAATAATTTACCTAGAGCAGCAAGAAAATAAAACATGAACTATGTATGGGCTTCCAGAAGTTTCTAGCCCATAATGACAAAAATAAGAGTGTAAAGTTTTCTTCGGTAATTAGGAATCATCTTCTCCATCTATAAGAGAGGGAGTATCCAAATAGTAGAAAGATATTTGGACTTTTTAAATGAGCTTTCATGAAGATGAATACTGTATTAGAAGACAGGATTTCTTCTCTTAAGGTTTATTACTGGAAAGGTTCTCATTGTATAACATTTTCAAGAGCAAATTCTGTTTTATGAATGCTTGGAGGTGGTAGAAGTGCAGAGGGTGCTGGCATTAGATAGGTTTCCAATTATTTTAAATGTTATCATGTTTTACTGCTCTTTTTAATCTTCACTTCTTTCAGAGTGACAGCAGAGGGCACTTCTACATCCAGAGAATTCAGAGTATTATAGGAAACTAAACCTTGAGCAAAGGAAGTCCCCAGATACAAGGATCACTAATACGGAAAATTAAACATAATCCTAGTCTACCAAATGAATCCCTAACCATTTACTGTTATTGTGTATTAGCACCCAGAGACTAGGTAGTGAGAAAGCAAGTTGTTGGGAAAATAGTGTCCTCTCTCCATTTCACAGGAATAAAATTTTGAAGGAAAGTGAACAAGATTTCTTTTTTTCTTGTCTTTTAGGTGCTGGTATGGAACCTGAATTCAGGGGCTATGGCTCTTGCTCTACTATATTTTTACTCAAGGTTGGCACTCTGCCATTTGTACCACAATTCTGCTTCTGAACTTTTAATAATTAGTTGGGAGACTCTCTGACTCTTCTGCCTGACCTGGCTTTGAACTAATACCTTTCATACCTCTACTTCCTCGGTATCTAGAATTATAGTCATGAACCACCAGAAACGTTTCATTATGTTTTCATTTTATGCTTTTAAAATGTTACTAGAACTCTCCTACAATGCAGTTCCTGGGATTTCCTTTACCCAGGGGTAGTAGCCTGTATTTAGCTAATTGATGTCTCTGTTAGCAGAACAGTCTTGAAAAAAAAAAATAAAAAAGAAATCCTTTAAGCTGCTGTATCAGTTCATATATTACAAGATATTTTAGAGAGATATTATTTAATCTTTGCTTTGATACTGCAGGATGTGCTTTCGTTACACATAAGGATAATTAACCTTTATGATGGGCTTGAGATATGGGAAGACACAGTATGAAATAGCTTGAATGTTATTTGTGCAATCAAAAACTAAAGACGTAAAATCTTACTAAATGTTCTTGTAGCTTCAATACGATTCTGTTTATTCACTTATATTGCTTTCCATATGACTTTCTTTAACTGGAGTCTTTTTTTGTGTTGGTGGGTGGTTATTTTTAAGTGAAATGAGAAACATTCTAAGGCAGTTTTCAAGATGATGCAATCTAACCTTGGATATATTGTATAAACCCTGCAACTTAATAAGTACTTATGCTACAGAGAGAAAAAAAGCCTTGTAATTACTAAAGACAACATATGGCAGGTGCATTGAAACTCTGGGGTGACAAGAAAAACATATCACTTCGGCTCATTATAAGTATTTTCAAAGATACTACTAATTGCAACAGTAATTAAAATTAAAATATTTGTGAAATTGTCAGGTGACACCTATATATGGAATCAATGTATGCTTTGCATTATTAAGTTTGCACAAAATGCATATTCAATTATCCTCTCTGCATATATATGTATGTATGTGTCTATGTGTGCATACATATATACATATACAGATATGTGTGTATATGGAGTGTGTGTATAGAATCTTATGATTTGCACATCTCATTTTTATTCATAATATACAGTAGCTTTGTGTATCCATGTATTCTGATTACTAATATATGTACCATAGCATTTGTAATCTGCTGGAATCAGGTAACAATTAGCATTAAGAAAATGGATTGATTCCATTCAACAAGACCTCTCAGTTTCCAGATCACGTAGTACTGCTGGCAACACCACTGTGATTACAAGAAATGTTTGTTGATTGAAATACAAATGCAACTCTAATAATATGCATTAACATCTTAATTCTAAATACTCACATAACAAGAGAAAATCCTTACTAAGGAAATTAGATTTTTCACCCTCCATAAACCTTATAGGTTACATATTAGAGGTTACTGGCTACCCTTGAGAAAAGTTATTTTTAAAAAATATAATTTTAAATTCATGACAACATGACCACTAGAAATTGCCTTTCAAGTAAGGGTTTACTTTTATTTGTTCAATCAATCCAGGCTTTATGAAACTCTTAGAGGGCTATAAATAGCTAGAAACTTTCTTAGGAAAGGAAATAATATATAATAGGCTAACTAACAAGAACTTTCATAAAGTCAGCAAACTCTCAAATATAGTTCTCTTATGAATTATGAATCAAAGTGCATATAGTTTAAAAATATAAAATGTTTAGGAATGTAATGTAACATGTAACATGTAACTTTTTTCCCAGTTAAAAAATATTGTTGTTGTTATTCTAAAGGTGAGGAACAGAAGGTTTACAATTTCATAAGCCAGGTAATGAGTACATTTCTTTTTGTATTGTCACCTCTTTCTTTGCTCTCCCCCACTCCTCCCGCCAGTCTCCACCCACAAATGGTATAGTTTTTTTTTCAACCTAGCATCTAGAAAATATCACTTGAAATGTAGGATTTTCTGTGTTTTTGTTTTTATTTTTTTATTTATTTATATTTATTTATTTTTATTGTGAAAATACTGTACAGAGGAGTTACAATTACATGAGCAAGATAATGAGTACATTTCTTATCAAGCATTGTAGCCTCCTCCTTTGTTGCCCCTTTCTATCCCTTTCCAGCCTCCCTCCTTACCCCCCCACCAAAACCCTCCCCCCCCCACCAAAGTTGTAAAGTTCATTTTCGACATAACAACTTGTACTTCGCTTTGTTGCAACGGGTCCACCTGTATCCTTATTTAAGTGACTTGTTTTTCCCCTACCCCTCCACAAATTATACCGACATCAAATACAGTGAAAGCAGGAGTTATACTGTGGGGGAGGGACATACAAAAGCAACAAAGAAATAATCTTATAAATGTGTTAGAAACAAATGCATGAAAGAAAAAAAAAAAACATTTAAATACATATATTAGGTGTCGCTACCGCCTCGACCAGCAAGGAAGACGCGACACCGAACTCTTCTCTCTGCAGTTTATTCAGGACCTTTTTTGTAATCTTCTGACCCCAACCCCGGGAAGAATTCCCCACAGCCTTAAGTACCCGCTGGGTAGCCAACCCTGATACGCCACGTGGGAACCACCAATAGGTTCAGGTGCGCGGAAGCAAGCCAGATTCTTTGCCTTAGCCATCTAAGGAGTTGTTTACCACAGAGAGCACTCGGCATCGGGAAGGCGGAGGGCGGAAGCTGGCGCCATCTTCCAGGTGCGGCCTCTCGCAGCTCTCTACAGTTCCCCCTTTTTTGTTTAAAGAACACAGATGAGAACAGAGGTCTGATCCCTGTTGTGCAATGCAAGGACTGCATACAAGCCTTCTCCCAGAGGGTACCTTCTCTAGGGATGACTCAGCCTGTCCATTGATTCATTTTTCACAAGGATGGGAAAAGGCGAATCGAACCCGTGTGCAATCAAACATGCTCTCCTCGAGGGCAAAACTCATGCCTCTCGACTGCAGTACTTTGGCTTTGCAATCTGTGTTCATTGTTTTAGGGTGGCAAGCCACGCTTGAGGGGACTGACCTGCTCCAATGACTGTAAAGGCTTGGATAATCATGGCTGCACTGCGACGCTGAGAACCTCTAATTTGGCAAATGCACCACAGACATACCAAGGAGGCTAACACCAGGAGGCCTATCAGGGCTCCCAAACCCGCCCATTCCTTAAGATGATTCATAGCAGCGGAGATCCATGAAGATAACCCCTCCGCCAATCCGGCATCCACTCGGGTCGAGTTCACCATGACGATGGCAACCCTGAACTGTTCCATCAGGCAGTCGAACTCCCCAGTTCAATTACCTAAAAGATAACTAGACAACTGTTTAGACAAATTTGCAGCGTTTTTTGAATAGGTTTTTTCCTGGGCCTGAACTCTGGGCCTGGGCACTGTCCCTCAGCTCTTCAGCTCAAGGCCAGCACTCTACCACTTGAGTCATTTTGCTTATATGGTGCTGAGGAATCGAACCCAGGGCCTCTAGCATGCAAGGCAAGTGCTCTACCACTGAGCCACCTTCCCAGCCCTTTTCTTCTGGGTTAATTGCACCACAGCAGCAGCTAATCCAGCATTAGTTAGTAATCCGCCCAGCTCTCTGCAAACTTTCATCCATGCTTCTAGTCCCCTATTCCTATATGGGGTTATGGCGGCTCTGCATTCCTTAGTGCACTGCTCGTAAACAAGCTGTTTAATTAATGGCATGGCTGCGTCTGGGTCACCAAAAATTCTGCCAGCAGCCTTGACCATATGAGCAACAAAGTCCGAAAACGGCTCCATAGAGCCCTGCAGGATTTGGGTGAGATTGCCACTCACCTCACCTTTATTTGGTAAGGCCTTCCATGCCTTTATGCCAATTTTATTGATTTGTTCATAAACTTGAACCGGGTAGCCTATCTGCTGATTGGCGAATCTCCCCTGTCCACGCAGCATATCTCTGTCCCAAGCTGGGTTTCCCCCAGCCTGATTGGCCGCAGCCTCTTCACTAGCAAATTCAATCAAAAAGGCCTTCCAATCTAAATACTGACTTGGGCTCAAACAAGCTCGTGCGAGCCCACTCCAATCACCAGGTGTCATGCAGTGTCTGTTTAGGGCCTCCACCTGGGCTACAGCAAAGGAGGCTGTGATTCCGTATGTCCGCACAGACTCAGCTAAAGATTTTATAACCTTAAAATCTAAGGGTTCATGATACCGCTGTCCCTGTGGATCCTGAAATATTGGACAGGCTAGATGTAACTCGGTTCTGACCGTTTTCCACATGCCTGGGCTGAAAGAACAGCCGGGGCTGCCACTTCCAAGGTCCTCCGCATAGAGCGGAGGGGCCGAAGGTGTGGGGCGGGGCATGGAGGGCATGCATTCATCTTTATCTGGGTCCTCTCTCTCCTTCCCTTTCCTCCTCTTTCTTCTCTTTCTTATCTTTGTTTTTTCTATTTGTTCTATGAGTGATTGTAGTTCCTCTGAGTCTGTAGACTCAGAGGTCTCTAGTTCGGCAAGATCGGGCTATAAACCCCCCCCCCCCCGGCTCTCCTTTTCGCTGTCTGCCCTTTCCGATCTTTCTTCCTGCAGCATTTCTAGGGCGGCCTGACCATTCTCTACCGCCTCACTGCAACGCTGGTCCTCGAGACAGCCTCTTATCAGTTTCCATATTGGTCTCACTCCGCTCTTAAGCGTTCCTTGTTCAGAGGCAAAATCTAGGTCCCTCCCTAATTTCTCCCAAGAGGCCACCGTGAGGCTTCCGGAGACAGCGAACCACGGGGCAACGATGTCACATTCATTCAAAAATCTCTCTAAAGTACTCTTTTTTATTTTTAACTTTTTTGAGTGCAGTAGCTCATTGAGAGCCAAAAAAATTGGGCGCGAAGAAGAAGCGCCCATGTTTTAAACATTTAAAGCTGGTAAACAAACTTTTACTTTCACTTTTGGCTACTCTATTGACTAGCCCCGGGTTCTCACTCTCTCTTTATCTACCGAGAAGAGCAAAAATCCCCCCCCCCCCCCGCTCTTGTGGCGGATTCCCCTTTTACCTGGGGACTTACCCCCGCTTTTGTCTCGGATTCCCCTTTTACCTGGGAACTTACCGGTGCACCACCCTGACCGCAGAGAGTTCTGAGTCCTCGTTGGGATTATGGCTGAGTTCCCCGTACGGGCCACCACGTGTCACTACCGCCTCGACCAGCAAGGAAGACACGACACTGAACTCTTCTCTCTGCAGTTTATTCAGGACCTTTTTTGTAATCTTCTGACCCCAACCCCGGGAAGAATTCCCCACAGCCTTAAGTACCCGCTGGGTAGCCAACCCTGATACGCCACGTGTTAACCAGCAATAGGTTCAGGTGCGCGGAAGCAAGCCAGATTCTTTGCCTTAGCCATCTAAGGAGTTGTTTACCACAGAGAGCACTCGGCATCGGGAAGGCGGAGGGCGGAAGCTGGGGCCATCTTCCAGGTGCGGCCTCTCGCAGCTCTCTACAATTAGGGTTCATTTTCTTAACATCACCTTATCTGACCTTTTCTGCTTGACCCATACATATACTACATATTGCAAATAATGGAAAGCATGGGACCTCTGTTTCTTTGGGCTTGGTTTACTTCACTTAATATAGAAATGTAGGATTTTAACATAAGCTTAATTTTATATTTTGAAGCATGCAGGTTGTATCGACTCTGGACAGAGTATTCTTTTGTTTATTTTGATTATGTTTCAACAGAATGGGGAAGGGCTTCTAAAATCATAGACGGTACTAGAAATTCTGAGTTTGAAAACGCAGCTCCTGGAGAACACAGGCATATGTGAAGACCCAGATCCAGCAGTCTTTGCCACTCACAACTCAGCATCTCACAGAGCCCCGAGGCTCTGGAATGCTTAGTAGAACCATCTCACCGGATTCATAAGAACACCCACAACTAGATTCTTGATGCTTGAGTTCAGGAGAAACAACTTTAATCCACCATACTCAGAAGTACTTCTGAGTAATTGGAAGCACAAAATACAATATTACTCTTTAGAATAGCAGGAATTCCATAAATGAAAGGTTTCCTTCTTATTATTGTTTTGAGAAGCCCACATGAACAGTGACCACCTCTCCTAGGTGAACTGCTTAAGAGCTAGAAGCAACTGCTATTACCATTAAGGAGAGATGGAGTAATTAGGAACTATCAAAAGGATTCACTGTTGCCTTTTGGGAGCAGGAACCATGGTAGGCATGTCTGGGTGGAGCTGAAGTTATGGAGAAAGTATAAGGATAGAAGGGAAGAATTATGGCCCTACCGTCTCCATCACTAAAGCATCCTACTGTCACTAAAACTGATGTAAAACACAAGAAAGTGCATGGCATCCTTTTATAGATGACAATTCTCACCATAAAATCAGATGACAAAGGTGTCATAGAATACTTTCAGCTTTCTGTCCAGGTGCTTAGAGGAATGTTCACTGGCCTAATAGAATAGATTCTAAAATAATAGATCAATGTACTCAATGAATTCCACCTCTGCTGCTACTCAGTAAGTATCCATCAGCTTACAGATTCTGTGTGTTCAGTTAACACCAGTAAAATTTTTTCAGAAATTAAAAGAAAAAAAAAACTATTACCTTTGTCCAAAATGGAAATATAGCCAGGTGCTTTTAGCCTATCCCTTTAATCCAATCTACTTAGCAGGCAGAGACCGGAGGATCACAGTTCAATGCCAGTCACTTACAGAACATAAACTGTGAAGAAGAGCATATAAAAGGTCAAATGGATTAGCCTTAGATTGTGGAACTGTCAAGTGAGCCCTCAGGAACAGAGGTTTTTTGGTAATTTAACTACAGAAAGTAATGCACATGTTAAGAAAAAGTGAGAAAGGATAATGTAGTCTAAGATTGTTTTCAAGGAATAAATTCTCTTCACACAGGAAACAAAGGTTGAAGAAGTAATATGACATATTTAAATGTAATATGGTGTGTGTGTGTGTGTGTGTGTGTGTGTGTGTGTGTGTGTGTGTGTGTGTGTGTGTGTGTATGCTTGCTAATCCTGAGCTAGTCAGGGCTGAGTGCTGAGCCTGAGCTTCCTTTTTGCTCAAGATGAGAACTGTACAACTTGAGGTGCAGCTCTATTCCCAGGTTTTTTGGTGATGAATGGGAGATCAGAGGCTCACAGCCTTTTCTGCCCAGGCTAATTTTGAAGAATGATCCTCAAATATCAGCCATCTGGTTAGCTAGGATCACAATTGCCAGCAATTGGTGTCTAATTAAATATTATTTTATGACATGATTTTCATGAGGTGTCACATTTGAAGATCTTTTTAAACATTGAGATGGACACAGGACTGTGGAAGTCTCTTGGAACTCAAAGCACATAATCAAGCACCCCAACAATAACTCTGGAAACAGGATTTCTAAATGAATGTGAACTTAGAGATTTATTGACATTTATCTGATTTCTTCCATTATACTTAATACAAAGGTAAACTCACCTTAACACTTTCAAAAACATTAAGGATGAGTTTATGTTCCATGTTTGTGGTTTATTTGGATTTGTTTTCCATTTTCTACAGTTTACTAAAAACTAGAAGTATTCTATGTACAATCACTAGAACTACATGCCATAGAAAAGAGAATAGTGGCAAGAGACACCCTGGGGTTTATAGAATGACCCCTTTCTCTCCCTTTTCCTTCGCATAAGAATAATGTACAATTTTGAATTTGCAACAGTGCTAACAGTTTGACTAAATAATTATTTAAGGAAGCTCTTCTACCCATGGGACCATGTCCCACAATGCCGCTGGTCTCTATATGATTCAAAACTTTATCAAAATTTATTAAAGATATTTCTACGTGTTTCCAAATGTTCCTTAGGGTAATATTAATTACTTAAAAGCCCAAGGCATGTGGCAACCTCATGTTCTATTGCCTCCATATTTGTGATATTCACAATAGTATCTCCATTATCTTTAATGCTTTCTGTGTGACTTAGCTTAAGATATTTCCCAAAGAATCATACTATTCAGTTTAAAAATAAAAAACCCAAATTACATTTCACCAAACCTGTTTTGAAAGAGTGAGTGTAATGAGTCTTCATTTTTTAAGTAACAACATTGGGATATTTCTGGTACAGACTACGTTTTGTACTTTATCTTTTCTTTTTTCTCCATAGTGCTTATGATTATGTCATAGGCATCTTTTATACCTGTAGGAGCCAATGTCCTTTGCCTCACTGGTGTGGACTGCTTTGTCTAATGGAGTATGTGAGTAGATTTAAAATGTATCTATTTCCTTCAAGGTCTGAGAATGTTTACTAACTTTTACTAGTGTTTTGTATTTTCAGTTCTGACATGTTATCAACATTTCTGAAGAAACAATTATTCTATGAATCTACCTTCTGTACAACAGGCACAAAAACCCAATTGAAATGAAGAGTTCTGTCTAGCTCTGATAAGGCCAGAGAAGCTCAGCCAGGCAGATCAAAATGCACCCAACTTAACTTTACTTCATTGTTGGTGGGAATGTAAACTTGTTCAACCACTTTGGAAAGCAGTATGGAGGTTCCTCAAAAGACTTCACATAGAACTCCCCTATGACCCACCAATCTCACTTTTGGGCATTTACCAAAATGTTTACAAACCAGACCACACTAAAGCTACCAGCACAACTATGTTTATTGCAGCATTATTTACCATAGCTAAGATATGGAACCAACCCAGATGCCCCTCATTACATGAATGGATCAAGAAAATATGGTATATATACACAATGGAATTCTATGCTTCCTTCAGAAAGAATGACATTGCCCCATTTGTTAGGAAATGGAAAAACTTGGAAAAAATTATATTAAGTGAAGTAAGCCAGGCCCAAAGAAACATAGGTCAAATGGTTTCCCTTATTTTAATATCTAGTAGATGTATGAGTCAAGCGGATAAGGTCAGATAATGTGATGTCAGGAAAATGCACGCTTAGATATGTATTTTAATGTATTTTTTCTTTCATGCATGTGTCTCTAACGCATTTATAAAATTATCTCTTTGTTGCTTTGTATGTCCCTCCCCCAAGTATAACCCCTGCTTTCACTATATTTGATGTCTGTATAACTTGTGGAGGAGATGGGGAAAAACCAGTTGTTTAAGGATACAGGTGGACCTGTTGCAACAATGAGAAGTACAAGTTGTCATGTCCAAAACGAGCTTTACAATGTCGGTGCGGGGGGGGGGGGGGAAGCAGGGAGAAGGAGATGGATTGGGATTGGGGGGAGGAGGGAGGCGGGAAAGGGATGTGAAGGGTAAACAAAGAAGGAGGCTGCAATGCTTGGTAAGAAATGTACGCATTATGCTGCCCATGTAATTTTAACTCCTCTGTATAGTATGTTCACAAATAAAATAAAATTACATTATAAAAAACAAAAAAACAAACAACAAGAACAACAACAAAAACAAAATGCACCCAACTTGCGGATGAATATAAAATCAATGACTTGTGTAGAAAGCCACTGAGATCCTGTTATTTTGTACTTGACTATTGTCTAGAAGGATAATTGAAAACAGCATTGCTATTTAGTAGCTCTCTTCCTTTAAGAAAGACAAGCTTACATGTGCCTTCATTAATGAGTCAATTGGACAGATGATTTAACTTTCCTCTAGCATAAACATTCTAGTTTTCTAGGATTATACGTCATCTATAAACATATAGACTAACTTTTCACATCAATAAAATATGTCATCTGTGAGCTAGGGACAAGAGCCATCTGGGTTTCAGAGCATGCATCATTAGAAAAAGAATGATCTTGCAACAGATAGAAAAGCTCAGAGAAATGAGGGATTCGTGAGTCTCCACTGACTTTCTAAAGTGGGCACGAAAAATGAGAAGTGTATTTCAGGCTTCAGATTTTCCTATGAAGAGTCACAGAAGGAAAGGAGGAAGACAAAGGAATCCTATAAATCTAGATATGGAAAGAGGAAGAATTCAAAACTAACATTTTGGAGTTGGGAAGGTGGCTCAGTGGTAGTTCTTGCCTAGCATGCATGAAGCCCTTGGTTTGATTCCTCAGTACCACATAAACAGAAATAAAACAGAAGTGGCACTATATGTCAAGTGGTAGAGTGCTAGCCTTGAGGAAATAGAAACTCAGAGACTTTACCCAGGCCTTGAGTCATGACCTAGGGTTCGCAAAAAATAAACAAGTTAATAAAATAAAAAATGAATTAAACACTTACAGAACATAAACTGTGAAGAAGAGCATATAAAAGGTCAAATGGATTAGCCTTAGATTGTGGAACTGTCATGTGAGCCCTCAGGAACAGAGGTTGTTTGGTAATTTAACTATAGAAAGTAATGCACATGTTAAGAAAAAGTGAGAAAGGATAATGTAGTCTAAGATTGTTTTCAAGGAATAAATTCTCTTCACACAGGAAACAAAGGTTGAGGAAGTAATATCACATATTTAAATGTAATATGGTGAAATCCTTTTTAGGAAAAATAAATCACAGATTTTATAGGGGTTCCTCAATATTGTGACAATCCAGATTACAATATCATACTTTGATTTTACTCAAACACTTTATTCAAACTCTTCATTCTCAGATTGACATCCTTCAGGATGTTTGAGCTGATATTTACATCAGCTCAAAAATGATTATAGTCACCAAATTCATTTATGAGTAAAGTTCCTTCTAGGTAATGAATAAAATACTGGTGTTCAACTACATGAGTTACAGGTCCACTTCTGTATTTTTGCTAGTTAATTGGATATGAGTCTCAAGGAATTTCCTGTCAATATTCCTTAATACTCAGGATGCAAAGATCTGAGGATCACATTTCTAACCCAGCCCACAAAGATCTTAGTTTCTGAGTATCTAGGATTGCTTGCATTAACTTCATGCTTTATTTAGTAGTAGTAGTAGTAGTAGTAGTAGTAGTAGTAGTAGTAGTTGTAATTATTTGATCATCATCCTGTCCTGGTTCCTCTGTATGATTAGCTGAGTTAGCCTTGTCTTATGGCTCTGATATGTTACAATATGCTAGAATCAATGCAGCTTTTCTCTTTAATATACAATCTGCCTGAGAATTATTTTGATCATTTATTAAGAAACCATTACTAAGTTATAATTGACATAATAATAAAATTCACCCAAGTTTAACAATTTGTTTAATGAAATAAAGTATTTCATATTTCATTTTAATAAAATATATGTTAAAATTGAAATTTTTATGAAGTATGACTATACTTCATACCGCTAGTGGCTGCTTTTTTTCCAGAGATATCTAGTTAGACCTTTTCCAGGTTTAGTTCATTTTATTTCTTTGAATGCCTTCTATATTTTGACCATTATTCTTTTATGAGATATATGGTTGGCAACTATATCCCATACTCTATAAATTGATTTTCTATTCTATTGATGAATTTCTTTGCTGCACATAAGATTTTTAGTTTGATGTAGGTATGTTTGTTTTTTGTTGTTTATGTTTTTGAGATCATATCCCAACAATCTTTCCCCCAAACTATTGTTATGCATCAATTTAATTGTGTTTTCACTGTTTTTCTTCCTCTATTTTTATATTTTCAGGTACTCTGTGAAGAATTTCAACCCATGTTGAACTAATGTTTGTGTATGCTATATTATGTATTAAATTTTGTAGATCTGGACATATACTTTTCCCAACACCATTTATTAAAGATACTCTTTTTCTGTGTGTTCTCTTTGTACAAAAAAAGAAAAGCTGTTGATATTCACCAAACTTTTAACTTTTGGCTATTTGTCCTGTCACTTTGGTCTTTGTGTCAGGATTTCTGCCCAAAAACAGTAAGTTTGGATGCCATAGATTAAAAAAAAATTTGAAGCCAGATGATGTGATCTCTAGTTTGTTTTATTTTGGAGTCCTTTATGACAGCCTACAAAAATTTTAATTTTATTTCTATTTCTGTAAAAAATAACAATGGATTTTTAGTAAGGATTTTACTGATTCTGTTGATTACTTTGAGGAGGAAGGGCATTTTATGGAAAGACAGGCATTTTAATATTATTTATTCTAAGATATTGATATATTTATTTCTATTCATTTATTACTTCAATTATTTCATTAATGTCTTCCAGTTTTCTGAATCTAGACTTTGTATCTTCAATGGATTTTTTTCTGTGTTGCAGTAAATCATATCTTAGGTTTATTTTTCGTAATTTAATTTTCTGAATTGACATTTACTATATGAGAAAATTCTTCTGATTTTTATACGTTAGCTTGTTGCCTTGCAATGTTACTGAATTTATTCTATTATGCATTATAGAATGTTTACTTAGGTTTATTTTCCTTAATTTAATTTTCTGAATTGACATTTACTATATGAGAAAATTCTTCTCATTTTTATAAGTTAGTTTGTTGCCTTGCAATGTTACTGAATGAATGCCGGTGGAGTACCTTCCCCCGTCCCTGCTAGCATGGCATAAATAATAGGTATTGCTGGTTGAGCCTGCCGGTTACTCTCCGCTCACAGTCTGCATTCATCCTTAAAGAAAGCATACCATTTAATAAACTGAGAACTAGTAAGAATGGCTTTAGCCACATCCATCCAGTCCTTAGGGACACACGGGTGATAGGCAATGTCTTGTAATAGGGTCTGGGCCCAGGGAGAGTTTGGGCCATCCTCCGCCACCGCCTTACGGAGCTCTTTAAGATCCTTAGCTTCCCATGGATACCATTCCAAGGACCTGTTAGTTCCTGGTGCCAGATTGACCGGATATGCTTGGGGAAGTGAATCCTTTGTCCTAGAGTCTGGGCTCTTGAGTGGCCCTTCCTTTCCAGAGGGGGTCTCCGAGTAGGTTAATTCCCCGGCCCTTGGCCCCTTCATGGAATGTTGGTAGGGGTCTGGGTCTTGCAAGTCCCTCTCACAGATCTCGTAGGGCACTGTACCTCCAATCCAATTGGGGGGAATAGGGAGGGGGCCTAGGACTGTCAGTATAAGCTGGGTAAGAGGGGGTAATTTTTATCCTCGTTTTGATTTCCACTGTGCACTTTTCAGTGCATTCTCGATCGGATTTGACCCTTTCCTTTTCCTTCTCACTTCCCAACTCCTCCTGTACTCCTTCTAGGCCTAATGTTACCTCTTCCTCCTTCTTCTGTGATATAGCATTACCCATATTTAGGGTTTCCTTACCCCGAGAGACTGCTTAGCATCGGCAGGTACCTTTTCCTTTCGAGCCCCACGTTGGGGGCCAGATGTTTGGTCTTCTTCCTCCCCACAAAAGACAGTCGGGGTCCGAGAAAGGTAAGTGCGGCTCTCGCCCATTCTCCAGCCTCCCTCAGACCGGGAGACAGACACAGCGGGGAGCCAAATCAAGCAGGTAGAAAACTAGTTTATTAACAGAGAGCAGCCCTTTTTAAAGCCAAAAAGGGCAGGTGGCATGGCAAGGGAGGAAGAGGAACCAGTCACTGTCAAGGTCACACCCTATCATCCACCTGAGCTGTCACGGGCTGGTTAGGCATTGATCAGAAGATCAATTGGGCTCTGCCCACTCTACTCTCTCCCAGCGCCATCTTTGCTGCGCATGTGCTCGATAGTAAATTAGGTTCTGCCCACTGAACCCCCTCTCAGCGCCATCTTTGCTGCCCATGTGCTCCACAGATAGCATCAGGCCTTGGACCCAGGGAAAAATCCCCATAGGTGAAAGTGTCAACCCTCAGGGTTAAGAGACTACCTCGAGTGTTTGTCTCTGGAGGACCAACATTTACAAAAGTCGTTTAGGTTTCTCTAAGGATGTGTCTGGGAAAGCTTGCCAGCCAGTTTTGGGGACCCCATCTGGAGGTCATTTGTGGCTTCTGGGAATTCCTTGAGAGGTCATGTAGGGCTTCCTTGGGAAGCCATCTGGAACCTCATCAAGAGTACATCTGCGACTTCCCTGAGAAGCCATCTGAAACCTACCCTGGAGGTCATCTGGGGCCTTCTCCAGGGGCCATCTTGGACTTTATCCAGAAGTCATCTGGGGCTTCCTCAGGAGGCAACCTGAGACCTCTTCAAAAGTAGTATTTGGGGCTTCCTTAAGAAGCAATCTAGCACGACCTCTTTAGGTCATCTGGAACTTCTTTGGGAGGTCAGCTTGGGTTACCTTGATGAGAAATGTACGACCATCTTCAGACATCATCTGGGACTTCCATGAGAAGCCATATAGGACCTTCTCTGGAGGTCATCTGTGACTTTCTCAAGAGGGTTATCTGGACCCTCCTCTGGGGTTCATATATGGCCTCTTTGATTGTCCATCTGGGAGCTATTCGGGAGGTAATCTCAGCCTCATTGAGAGGACATCTGGGACCTCCTTTGGAAGTCATCTGACACTTCCTTAGGGAGACATTTGGAACCTCCATGAAAGATTATCTAGGGCCTCCTAGAAAGGACATATGTGACATTCTCCAGAGGTCACCTGTGGCCTCCTCAAGAGGCAATCTGGGACATTATCTCTGTCATCTGAGACCTCCTGTAGAGGTCAACATTGAGAGGTATGGGACATGTAAGTTAAGTGTCTGTGGCTCTTGGTCTGTTTGTGTATTCTGATAGTTCTATCTGTGTCCTATATGCACCTTTGTTAACTCTTTTTCTCAGGATGGGAGAACAAGACCTAAAGTTTCTATATCCAAAAAATATTCTCCCCAAGACTTATGGAGTCCCTCAGAGGAAGATTCATTGATGTATTCTCTCTCCTATTCTTTGCCATCAACACCTGTAATGTTAAGTCCTCCCATACCAAAAGTGTACCAGTCTGAGGTGGTACAATGTGGTATGTTACCATTATTACCCTTGAGACAGGAACATGAAGGAGATGGGGTGCAGGCCCCCTTTTTAATATATGTTCCCTTTACAAATAGTGACTTGTGTAACTAGAAATAGCAAACTCCATCCTTTTCAGAAAAAAAACAGGGGCTCATTATTTCATTAGAGACAGTAATTTTCACACATAAGCACATCCGGGATGAGTGTCAGCAAATTTACAGGTGCTTTTCACCTGGTAGAAAAGGGAGTGAATCCTGCTCGGTGACTTGAAAGTAGTCCTTGGACCAGACAGTAGCCACACTATTAACCAGACCATTTGGAGCAAGTCTTTCCACAGACTTACCCAAGCTGAGACTAACAGTGATCGAGGTATGGAAGTGCTTACCTATTACTGCTAGGTTTGATTAGCAGGGATACCTCAGTGGCTAGAAGGTCAAGTCATCAATCTAAGGTGAGTGAGATGGTATAGTTGCCCAGTGAGTACACTAATGCTTTACTGGAACTTCTCCCAGAAGCCTATAGGACATATAGACCTATAGATCTTGAAGCTCTGGAGAATCAAAGAGCCCTAAATATGGCCTTTGTTACCCAGTCAGCCCCAGATATTAGAAAAAAGCTTCAAAAGTTAGAAGGTATTGAGGGAAAGGTATATTCTAAGTTGGAAGTAGTTGCCCAGTAGGCGTTTGATAACAGAGATACCCTGGATAAAAAAGACTCTAAGAAAGGGGGTTGAGTTTTGATAGGAGCACCACAATAGAGATCAAGAGACACTTGGCAAAAACAGTACAATACATCTGCAAATGGCAGTAGGGAACCTCTAGGACTAGATCAATGTGCTTAATGAAAGCAAGATGGACATTGGGAAAAGGAATTTCCAAGGAGGAGAAAGATAGGAAATAGCAGGTTATGTAATCACATTAAACACCTGGAAAATGTGTTCATATCTCTGGAGTAACATGGAAAGGAGCTTGGGGCTCTGAATTCCAACTATGTTCAATTTAAAAAGCAGCCCTCTGCACTTACGAAGAAATGTGGCAAAGAAAAATTCACACACTTCTATCTCAAAACCCAGACTTATAAAAGACTGAATCTCCATTATGTGCCAGTCAAAAACAACCAAGAGGTTAAAAGCACCTAGTACAGCACATTGGAGGCAACAGAGACAATTATTTGACGTGAAGAAAAGATTTGAAGATATAAACTTGTAAGAGTCAAAAAAGAGAAGAATAGCTTCCTCACGCTCATGATATTCCTGTATAAACCTTTGGATTGCCTCCTCTCTCTCCCTCTCACACTCATACAGAGTCCTTTGTAAGTTTTCAATCTTTTCCTGCATTGACCTCCTGTTTGCCTCCTCTCTCTCCCTATCACGCTCATACAGAGTTCTTTGTATGTTTTCAATCTTTTCATTTATTATGTTTGCCAGCTGTGTTTGTAGAGCTATTTGGGAACTCTCCTCTGGATTATCCATTATCTATTCTGTGCCCTGATTATCATGAGTGGGAGTGGAGATACCCGGACTTACCATTTTTCTTGTGGTTTTACGGCTTACTCTGCCCATTTGGGATGAAAGTAACACCAGTTTTGTGCTAGAACACTAACTTAAGGCAAGCATCAACCAAAGTCTGAATTTGCACAGTCCATACTCTGAAGATACAATCTAGTTCAACAGATACCTCTATTCAACATCAAACAACTATATATTAATGTGCTATGAAACGCAGAGAAGAATTTGGAAAACCAGAAATTATTAGGGTTAGGGAGAGATGTGCATAAAAAGTAGGAATAGAGTGATGTAGGAAGGTACAGGGAGAATTAACTTAACTAAGTCCTAGTCTCAAAGCAGGAAATAGGTTGTATAGGACGAAAGTAGAGAGAGAGAAAATAAGAAGAAAGAGAAAGGAAAAAAAGAGACCAGAACAAATAGAAAAATAAAAATTAATAATATGCAGATTCGATAAGAAACTATTCAAAGAACGTGAATATAATGAGAGAAGGGGAGGGATATAAAGGAGATGTGAAAGTTTTTAAAATAAAAATACTTAAAATATTATATAGGTATAAAGAGGTAGTACTGCTATTAAGGAATTTGAGTCTCAGAGGTTTTGAATTGAGTAATAAATTTGTGGATTAAGTGTGTACACAATGGGGGATAGGGTCTAATAGTCAACAATGGGTTTATCTGAGGATGTGCAGAACAACAATTAAGTCCCATAAAGAAGAAGAAAAGAGAGGAAGTGGTGAGAAGGACAAGGAAGAAAGAAAAAAAGATCAGAAGTTCAGTCGAGCAAAGCAAAAAGCCAAAAGAAAATTTTTTAAAAAAGAAAAAAAAAGAAAGAAAAACGCACACACACATGTATCCCTAAAATAGACATTATAATAGGGGAAAAAAAGTTACTAGAAAACAATTTTTTTTAAAAAAGGTAAAAATTAAAAAAAGTTTTAGAAAAGAAAAAAAAATTTTTTGTGAAAGGTTTAAAAAGAAGAAGAAGAGGGAAAAAAAAGTTCTTTGATTTTTTTTTGGGAGAGTTGTGAAAAATCCTGTATCTCCCTTGTGTCTGTCATCAGCCTCTGATTGGAGTCTCTGGTCTGCTTGTGGTCCTGTGGCTTGGTTGGTTTCTTAAGTCAGTTTGTTTGGAAAGGCAGAAAAATGCTCTGTTTACCCAGGATTTTGCAATCCTTCTCCCAAGTTAGTTCAATGGAAGGGGGGTGTGCTTTGAGTATCACAAAAGACAGAGATGGCTTTTCCTTCATGTTTGGAGATAATCTGATGAGGCTAGGTTCTGGGTAGAGTTGAGGCCTTTCAGCAAACAGTAGCTTTTGCTGGGGACTAGTTTGCGAGAAACTCACAGAACCCAGACTGGAGCCACCCGCAGGGTTTCTGTGTACTGATGTCGAGGCTGCTAAAGGGAGGGGCAGCATGTGGCTCTGATTAACCGGTAAAAAATGCCACTCCTAGGCCTGGCGCCCGAACTGGGTGACTTTTCCCTGGGTGGAGCTGAGTCTGGCAGGTCACGCCATTAAGTTCTTGTGACCTGCTAAATGACTCTAGTTTTATTCCAAGTCCTGAGTTGGAGCTAGCAGTTCCGCCAAGCTTTGTCGGTGAGCAGCTTGAGAATACTCAAAGAGAAAAGCAAGAGAAAAGGTGAATAGCATGAGCAGCTGGAGAATGCTCAAAGAGAAAGGCAGGAATGGCGTCAACAGGATGAGAACACTCAATGAGAACTACAAGAATGGCATGAACGGGAGGAAGCTAAGCAACTTGTAATACAGGAATTGAGAGAGCAGGATGAGAATACACAAAGATCCCTAAATTCATTCATGGGATCCATTAACAAAGAGCTGAAGGAAGTTAGGGAGAACACAAAGGGAATGCTGAATGGAACCAAACAGAAGGAATGGGAGTCCAAAAAAACCATAACCAATCAACTAAGTGATTTGAGAATAAACACTGAACACCAAATTAAGGAAGTAAAGAAGTTCATACAAGATCTAAAACAAAGCTTCAACAAAGAATTTGAAGCCATCAAAGCTGACCAATTAGAAGGAAAAGAAATAAAAAACAAAGTAGAAAGTCTTGACAGCAGGTTAGATCATGCAGAAGATCGAATCTCAGGGATTGAAGACAGCCTCAATATTATAGAGAAAGAACATACAACCATCCAAGAGAAGTCCAAGAAAAATGATAGATCTATCCAACACTTGGAAGACTCCATCAGAAGGCCTAATCTAAGGATAATGGCTGTAGAGGAGCACCTAGAAACAGAAGTTAATGGTCTAGCAAATTTGGTTAACAGGAAACTAGCAGAGAACTTCCCAAACATGCAAAAACATAGGCCTATTCAGATAAAAGAAGCTTTTAGAACCCCAAATAGACCTCACAGCTAAGAAAAGTCCAGGACAAGATGGTTTTACAGCGGAATTCTACAAGGCATTTAAAGCAGAGCTGACACAATTACTCCTCCAACTCTTCAATGAAATTGACAGAAAAAGTTCACGACCGAACACATTCTATGAAGCCATCATAACCCTCATCCCAAAACCAGTCAGAAACTCATCAATGAAAGAGAACTATAGACCCATTTCTTTGATGAACATTGATGCAAAACTTCTCAACAAAAATTTGGCCAACAACTTCAACAATTCATCCAAAAAAATCAGACACCATTATCAATCAGGTTTCATTTCAGGGATTCAATGCTGGTCCAACATACGCAAATCAATGACTATTATTCATCACATCAACAGGAGCAAGGATAAGAACCACATGGTTATCTCAATAGATGTAGAAATAGCATTCGACAAGATCCAACACCCTTTATGATGAAGGTTTGGAAAAATTAGGAATCCATGGAACATTTCTCAATACAATAAAGGCTGTATATGACAAACCTACAGCCAGCATTATACTTAATGGTGAAAAACTAAAGCCATTTCCTCTTAACTCAGGAACAAGACAAGGATGCCCACTCTCTCGACTTCTCTTATATCTATTATTAGAATGCTTAGCTACAGCAATAAGACAGATGCAAACATAAAGGGGATCCAAATAGGGAAAGAAGAAATAAAACTCTCCCTCTTTGCAGATGACATGATCTTGTATTTAAAGAATCCCATAGACTCCACTCCCAAATTACTCAAGCTGATTCAAAACTTTGGCAAAATTACAGGGTATAATATAAACACCCAAAAATCAATGGCTTTTCTGTATGCCAACAATGAGAAAAGTTTGGCTGAAATTAGGAAAATAACTCCATTTGTAATAGCCCCTCAAAAATTAAAATACCTAGGAATTTACAACCAAAGAAGTGAAAGACCTCTGTGATGAAAACTTTAAAATCTTGAAAAAGGAAATCAAAACAGAACTTAGAAAATGGCAAAACCTCCCATGCACCTGGATTGGAAGATTAACATCGTGAAAATGGCAATACTTCCCAAGGCTATCTACAAATTCAATGCAATACCTATCAAAACTCCAACCTCATTCTGCAAGGAAATAGAACAGGAAATCCAAAAATTCATATGGAACAATGAAAGACCCCAATAGCAAAAACGCTCGTCAACGGAAAGAACACTGCTGGTGGAATATCAATACCAAATTTCATACTCTACTATAAAGCCATAGTAATGAAAACAGGTTGGTACTGGCACAAGAACCGACCTAAGGACCAATGGAATAGAATTGAAAACCCAGAAATGAACCTACAGACCTATAGCCAACTAATCTTCGATAAGGGAGCTAAAATAATAGAATGGAAGAAAGAAAGCCTCTTCAATAAATGGTGCTGGGAAAGTTGGTTAACTAATTGTAGAAAACTAAAACTAGATCCTTCTATATCACCCTGCACCAGAATCAACTCCAAATTGATCAAAGACCTCGCAGTCAAAGCAGACATTCTGAAAATATTACAGGATGGAATAGGAGAAACCCTAGGCCTCCTTGGCTCAGGCCGAAATTTTTTTAATAGAGTCCCGAAAACACAACAAATCGAAGGTTGGAAAAATGGGATTGCATGAAGTTGCAGAGCTTCTGCATGGCAAAGGACATAGCTAGTAAGATCAATAGAAAGCCCACCGATTGGGAGAAGATCTTTACTAGCCATACAACGGACAAGGGTCTCATATCTAAAATATACTTCGAACTCAAAAAATTAAATCCCCCAACAACAAATCCTCAAAGAAACAACTGCCCAATAAATAAGTGGGCTAAAGCCTTGAAGAGAAACTTCTCTGAAGAAGAAAGAAGGATGGCCAATAGATACATGAAGAAATGCTCAACCTCCGTAGCCATTAAAGAAATGCAAATCAAAACAACATTGAGATAACCCCTCATTCCAGTTAGAATGGCAAAAATCAACAACTCTCTTAACAACAGATGCTGGAGGGAATTTGGACAGAAGGGAACCTTACTTCATTGTTGGTGGGAGTATAAAACTTGTTCAACCACTTTGGAAAGCAGTATGGAGGTTCCTGAAAAGACTTCACATAGACCTGCCCTATGACCCAGCAATCCAACTTTTGGTCATTTTCCCAAATGTTTACAAACAAGACCACACAAAAGCTACCAGCACAACTATATTTATTTCAGCATTATTTACCATAGCTTAGATATGGAACCAACCCAGATGCCCCTCATTACATGAATGGATCAAGAAAATATGGTATATATACACAATGGAATTCTATGCCTCCATCAGAAAGAATGACATTGCCCCATTTGTTAGGAAATGGAAAGGCTTGGAAAAAATTATATTAAGTGAAGTAAGCCAGGCCCAAAGAAACATAGGTCCCATTGTTTCCCTTTTTTGCAATATCTAGTATATGTATGAGTCAAGCAGGAAAGATCAGATAATATGATGTTAAGAAAATGAACCCTTAGATATGTATTTTAATGTTTTTTTCTTTCATGCATATTTGTTTCTTACTCCTTTACAAGAGTATTTCTTTGTAGCTTTGTATGTCCCTCTCCCACAGTATAACCCCTGCTTTCACTATATATGATATCGTTATAATTTGTGGAGGAGATGGGAAAAAACAAGTCATTTAAGGATACAGGTAGACCTGATGCAAGTTGTTATGTCAAAAACGAACTTTACAACTGTGGTGCGGGGATGGGGATGGGGTGGCGGGGGGAGGCTCTGAAGGGTTGTGTAGTCTAAACAAAGAGGAAGCTGCAGCGCTTGATAACAAATGTACTCATTATCTTGCCATTGTGGTTGTAACCCCTCTGTAAAGTATGTTCACAATAAATAAATAAATAAATAAATAAATAAATAAATAAATAAATAAATAAATATGAGAAAAAAAAGAGAAGAAAATTGTCAAAAGGAACCTAGAAAACAGTTAGAATCAAATGAAATTCGAGCATATTAGCCTGGATGATTATGACGCAAATTTAGGGGATCATAGACCGACAGAAGCACAAGACAGAAATACTGCCATTGTTGCTAACCACAAATGAGCCCAAGCAGAGATCCTGATGCTGCATTTAGAAATGTGGACATAAAAATGAGCTGGACCTGATATAAGAATGTATTAGGCTGAATTACATGTTGATTATAATCTTTGAAAGTTGTCTCCAGAAATTCAAATCAACAGAGAGAGAAGGAAAGAGTAGTTAGCAGAGAAGATGGGGAACTGCTGTCATAGATGAGGCCAAGGAAAGTGAACAGGAAACTATCAGACTCAAGAAAGAGATTATTACTCTTCAGAAAGAGTTGAAGGGCCACATGCTCTGATTGAGAATGCTGAGGAAAGGGAAAGAACATTAGGAAAAAAATAGAAGGGCTAAAAAAAACATTTGAAATATCTGTCACAAAATACTCTGAAGTGGAAAACTAGAAAGAGAAACTACTAGAGTAAAATCCCCGAAAGACTTCTGAGATCTTCACCATAAATGTAATGCAGAATCGTCATGTCCCAATGGAACAGTTGGAGGTGGGAAAAAATACCTTGCAATATGACCTTTGTGAACTTAAGGGAGGAGCTGAAGAGCAAGCAAAAGTGTTATGAGAAGGAGCAGCACTTGGCCAGTCAAAGGATCTTTACTGTGACCCTGCCAAAACAGTTACAGTTTATGGCAAACATTGAGAAGGAGAGAGGGATTTTGAAAGCAAGTTTGAGAGAAAAGGAGGAGAATAAAGGGGAAGAAGTCTCCAAGGTTCAGAGTACTGTACAAGAGTTGAAGAAACTAGAGACCTTAAGATACAGGGAAACATCTCAGCTGATCAGGTGGCTTGGGAGATCACTCTAAAACCAGTGGGATCTCTAGAGCTACTAGTCATTAAAATTAAACGAAGAAGCAAAAACAGTTGTAATAAGTGTGCAAATGTTGACAATGACCTTATCAAAAAAGCATACAGTCTCAAGCTTTCTGTCAGTTTACATGTAGATATTTGCACCCTGGTAAATTGCCTGAGGCCACTACTTAAAACTATTCTGAAAACCAGTGGGTCCTTAGCGTGACAATACATTGTAAGGTGTGTAGGTAATTTCCAACAGGTAAATGCTGAAAAGCTGGAACCTATGGAAAGAATTCATATGTGAGGAACCTCAGATGGTGAATTTGGGAAAGTGGACTTCACAGAGGTAAAGCCTGGAAAATATAGGTATTGCTATCTATTAGTAATAGTGGACACTTTTTCAGGCTGTGCTGAGGCATGTAATAATTCCTTGATTTGGCTTACCCTTAGCTGTGGGGTCCAAAGATGGCTCTGCATTCATGGTCCAAGTTCTCAATTATTAACTAACACTCTAGGAATAAATTGGAAGTTACAATCCATTTATACAACTCAGAGTTCAAGGGATTAGAAAGAATGTCTATGCCCTCAAAGGAAACTAACTAAATTAAATACAGAGACTGTCCATGGCTAGGTTAGCCTCCTCCACTTTGCTTATCTTCAAGCAAGATGTAGCCCTTATGTTAAAGGATTTAATCCCTTTGAAATATTTTAGGGTAGACCACCCCCTTTGGTTCCTAAATTTCGGAAGGCTATGTTAACAGAAATGTCTAACTACAATCTGCAGTCTTTACAACATATTCTTTTATGGACCTATCCTTTTGGTAACCAAGGCCCACCAGCCACATAAGAAAAACTCCACCTGAAGGGGTGGGGCCAAGATGGCAATGGAACAGCAGGGAAACACCACAGATCTCCCCAACGAAATACAGAGTTTGGATTTCAATGCTCTGTTTCTGAAAGTGACCCACAAAATGCGATTACTCAGAGAGATACAGAAAGTGAAAAAAGAAAAGGGAAAAACCTGCACAGACAGTAAAGTGGGAAGAACCTTTCCCCACCCCTTGTTGGTGATGGGGCTCCCGCTGAGCAGCTTAAGTGGTGGAATTTTGTGCCAGGTTGCTTAAGTGGCCTGGCTCTGGACCCTCCGAGGACCACACACCCACAAGAATCCCAAGGCTCACAGAAGACTCCAGTGCCAACCCAGAAAATACAAACTGAAATCTCAGAAGACAGAATCAGCATGAAGATTCCCCTCAACCTCCCTGGCATGGCACGTCTGCCTGGCTGGTGCAAGCAGACCAACCCAGTCAGACCAACCCAGCAGCTGTGGCACCTCTGTCCTGCTGGTGTAAACAGCCTAGCCTAACCTGGAACAGCAGCAGCAGCTGGCAATACTGGCAAACCACCCAGCTTCTGTGCACAATGACTCTTGGCACTACCCCACAGCCCATACCAGCCCGGAGTGGCAGTGATAACTGTGGCAGGGACAGCTGCAGTGAACAACTCCAGACCCATGCCAGTTTGTACCTCTCCATACTGGCCCACATAAGCAGCCTAGCCCAGCCTGAGGCAGCAGCACTGGTTAACCCCTGACTTGTGGTAGGGTGGAGCGCCTCTCCATACCGGCTTGCATAAGCATCCCAGCCCAGCCCATGGTGGCAAGGGTGGTGAACAACCCCAGACATGACGCAGGGTATGGTGCTGAGCAACCCCAGAAAAGCCTCATGAACTTTCCTACCTGGTCTGGCTTTGAAACTGAATACACATATCTGAGCCTCCTGAGTAGTTACAATTACAGTCATTTATACCAGCAGGGTCTAACTCTTGCCAACCCCTTCACTTTTTCTACAATAGATCATTTCTTAGTTCATACAGGAATTTAAGCAAATACAAGAGGATCGACATAATACCCTGTATTCTATCTAATCATAGTGGAATCAAACTAATTCTCAATAACAAGACATAAAGTAGAAAAAAAATTAAACCATGGAAATTAAACTGCACTAAGTTGAACAATACTTGGGTCACAAAAGAAGTTAAAGAAGAAATTAAAAAGTTCTTACAATTCAGTGAAAATGAAGAAACATCACAAAGAAACCTATGAGACCCAGAAAAAGCAGTCCTGAGGGACAAATGTATTGCTCTCTGTGCACCAATCAAGAAAACAGAGACCAAGTAAACAATCTTATGATACAACTAAAACTGCTACAGAAACAAGAAAAAAATTGAACCTCAAGTTGGTAGACAGAAAGAGATAACCAAAATAAGAGCTGAAATTAATGAGATAGAGATTGAGAAAATTATAAATAAAATTAATAAAACAAAAAACTGTTTCTAAGAGAAAATCAATAAAACTGACAGAACACTGGCAAGAGTAACTAACAAAATAAGAGAGGAGACCCAAATCGATATTATCAGAGATATCACAGGAAAAATTACAACAAATATCCAAGACAATCATAAGGAAATAATTCCAGACTCTACTCACAAAGGAAGGAAAACCTAGCAGAGGTGGATGAATTTCTACAGAAATACAAATTGCTATTCCCCCTTTCCTTTTTAGCCCTGATTCTCCACCATGTATGGTGGGGGCAGCAGTTCGGTAAATAAACTTCTTTTCCTGCCTTCATAGTGTGTGGAATTCTCTTCATAGGCTACTGAATGAAACTTAACTATTTAATATTATATTTGATGCTGTGACTCAGATGGTGTTTTTGAGGTGGAAATGTTAGCATTTCCTAACCACCCCTTTTCTGTGAACTAAACTACCTTGAGACACCACGAGAGACTTTTCACCAATACCATTGCTGGCCTTCATTTCCACGTCCACACCACTTCTCTTCTCTGGTGAGTGAAACTACTCTATACGGCTCTCTGTTGCTCAATCTCTGTTCAGATGTGGCAACATGCCAGGGAGCTCCTATGGCCATTAGCGGAAAGGCTGGTCACCTCTGAATCCGAGGATGCTTGGTTATGGGGTCTTGGCCATTTCTCTCTAGAGCTCTGGGGAAGCAGGGACATCGCTTCTGCCTGATCAGCTCTCCTTCACTCACCAGACTTACTCTCCTACACATTTAACGGGGAGCTACGAGTCATTCCCAAGCCATGAAACCCCTCTAAAATGCCTCCTGCGTTCCCTGGATAGCCAGAGCACCTAATTTTTTTATGCTTTTCTCAGATTTAGACAATTTTTGCCTCTGCAATGGTAAATGGTCAACAGTCTCTTCACTTTCAGGATCTCTTTGCTCTCTGTTAATCATGTCCAACTTTCTATATCTCTCCCTTTCTTTTCTACAACTATTTGTATTGTGCCATGAAGCGTACGACATGGGCTGGGTCCAGGGGACCCATTCTAGGTTCCCTCTAAAACGCTAGCAAAACTAGGCTTGATTTTTTTGTTCAGTTTTTCTTTGCATTTTTTTAGAAATTTGTCATCTTGAGTTCGCCATCTTGGCCAAATGGTGGGTGAAGGATTTGGCCCACTCCAATCCTTACCCTTCCACCAAGCTTTCTTCTCCTCCATCCATCTATTCAAATGTGCCTTGCTAACAAGTTGCTCTTTTCACAGACTCTGGTAACTGAGGCCCAACCATCTGATGTGCTTTGTTAGCAAAGATGTCTAAACATTGTTGTAGAAAATTTTAGGATTTGAGTTTTGTCTTTTTTGTTTTGTGTTGTTTAGGCTAGTACTGACTACGTGATTCTAAAATATTGGGCACATCTGTGTTAAGATTCTCCCATCTAACAAGTTTTGTCATTGCAGAATATTTGGTCAATTCTTGATAAGGACCAGGTAAGCTCTACTTATTCTATTTGATCTCCTTGTTTCTTTAATTGGAAATAACTAAGGGTTTTCGTGACAAAAGTTGCAATTCAAATCCAGCCCGGGCTAAAATTCCCTAAGACTCTATCTCCCAACTAACCTGCAAAGAACCAGGCTGGAAGCTTGGCTCGATCCTCTTATCTCCAACCAGAAAACACTGCAAGAGTTTCTATAACTCAAAGTGGTAGAGTGCTAGACTTGAGCAGAAGTGCTCAGGGACAGTGCTCAGGAATTTAGTTCAAACCTCCTTGAATACCACCTAGGACAAACCATCCCACCAACGACACTTAGGATTTGGTAAGAAGGAATCAAGGATTTGATTGGACATGAAAAACAGTGGGGGATACATAAAGCAGCATGGTCCTAATAATGAGCAGGGCCCACTAATCAATGTTGCCCCATGACCTGGCCCACTGGAGTGCATGGGGCATGCCACACAAGTGAGCAGGGCATTCTGCTGGAGGGGGTAGGATGTAATACTCACATGATGAGCTGTGAAGAATTGATTGGGGAACAGGCAGTTTGTGAAGTGATGGTTGAAAACTCTTAGGTAGGAAACCCACTGGAGTGATGGAGGGGTTTAACCTATATATAGGCTGCATGGTCAGAGCAATGGAATTGGAGAAAATCAGGGGAAGACCTGCAACGAAGGAAATGGTGAGACAGCAGGAGGGGAAAGACCTGGGAGAAGAGGAATTTGAGGGCGAGCAGGAGGGGAAGGAAGCCAATTGGCCACAAGGTCAGAGAAGTGTAGTGGAGAGGCCTAAAGAGAAGAAGGAAGTGATGGAAGGGAAAAAGGGAAATGAAGGAAAGGTCTATAAAGAAGGAAGGAATAAGGGAAAAGGCAAAAGCCTTACCAATTGAAATTTGGAGCGTGGAGATGGTAATTTGGGGGGTTGGTGTTTTATAAACCAATTAACTATGCCTATTGGACGTCTGAGGTTTGGTGGTTGGGGTTGGGCTGTCACTGAGTGTACAGCACAGGACAAGATAAATGAAGGCCCAGTTCTAGTGTAAATAAAATTATCTTCAATGTGCCTCATTGGATTGCCTTGTGTTTCATGCATTATAAGTGTACAAGTTCACATGTCAATAGTCTCAAAGGCCACGATTTTTGTAAAATGTTATGAGGTCAAAATAGGTTTGAAAAACCCAGTGGAACAATGATATCACAATGGCAATATGATGTCACAATATTGAGTGATAATAATATTTTGATGTTATACTTAGTTGGTGATGCCATAATGGTGATAAGGTCACAATAGGTTTACGAAATTATAATAAGTAACATTAGTTTTTTTTTATTGTGAAATTACTGTACAGAGGGGTTACAATCACATGGGCAATATAATGTGTACATATCAAGCATTATAGCCTCCTCCTGTGTTTCCTCTTCCCATCCCTTCCCATACATACCTGGCAAGGGAAATACCATGATCACACAATAGGTTTATGTTGTCAGTTATGATGTCCGTTCCGCCCAGGAGAAAGTCATCCCTCCCAGGCAGAAAAATCTCCGCCCACAGAGAAGTGACTTTCTTCACCAGGTAAACACAGCCAGAGACTACTCCTCCCGACAACAGCCTTGACAAACAATTGAAATTCAGTAAACATAAACCCCGAGAAATGCTCCAAGCTGGGCTCTGTGAGTGTCTCAGGATTTAACCCCTCAGGGAAAAGCTACTGTTTGCTGAAATACCTCAACCCTAAACAGAACCTAGCCTCATCACAACATCTCCAAACTAGAGGAAACAGCCATCTTCTTCTTTTGTGATACTCCAAGCAGATCTCCCTCCCACTGAACTAGCCTGGGAGGAGGATCAAAAAACATGCCTAACACAGAGCAGTTTCTGCCGGCCCAAACTGACTTAAGAAACCAATCAAGCCATAAGAAAACCAAACACCACAAGCAGACCCAAGACTCCACAAAGAGACTTGTTATAGACACAGAGGAGATACAGGGTCTTCCCATTCAATACCCCCCCCCAAAAAAAATTAAGGAACTCTTTTATGAAACTTTTCTTAAATTTTTATTTTTTAAAAATGTTTTCTGTTAAAATTTTTTTTCATAATTTTTATTTTTGGTGTGTGTGTGGGGGGGGGTGGGTTTGTTTGATCTCTTTTGACCTTTTGGGCCTTTTTTATTGTTTTCATTTTTTCTCTCTTTTCTTTTTTACATGACTTAATTGCTGTTCTGCTCATCCTGATATATACCTGTAGTCAATTATTAGACTTTATCCGCCATTGTGTACATACTTAATCCAGAAATTTATTACTCAATTCACAACCTCTTAGGCTTAACTTCTTTAAGAACAGTATCAACTCTTTATGCCTACATAATGATCAAGTAACAAATTTTAATTTTTCTTATTTTTTTGCTTTAATGTTTCCTTTCTATCCCTCTCTTCCACTCATCCTATCCATTTCTTCTGTCAATATCATTTCTTTAAAAGTACGTAATTTTAAGTGTTTCACTTGTTAAATTTTATTTTTGTTTTTCCAATTTTCTTTTTTTTATTTCTCTCCTGTCATTCTGTCCAATCCATTTCCCTCTCTGAGATTAGGATTTGGTTAAATTTACTCTCCTTTTAGCCCTCCACATCCCTCTAGTCCTATTTGTCCTCACATTTTTCCCTAAATCTAATAATTTCTGGATTGCCAAATCCTTTTTTGCTGTTTGTAGCCCATTAATACATAGTTGTTTTATGTTGAATAGATTGTATCTTTTGAATTAGATTGTATCTGCAGCCATTTTGTTTGTGCAACCACAGGACTCTGGTTGATGCTTGTCTTAAAATAGTGTTCTAGCACAAAATTGGTGTTACTTTCATACCAAATGGGCAGAACAAGCTGAAAAGAACAATAAAAATGGCAAGTCCAGGTATCTCAACTCACACTCATATTAAGGAGGTCACAGAATTGTTAATGAATAATCCAGAGGTGTTCCATAAAAACCTGTACAAACGCTACTGGTAAACATGGTGAATGAAATGATTGAAAACTTGCAAAGGACTCAGTGTGAGCATGATAGGGAGCGAGAGGAGGCAAACCAAAATTCATACAGGAATCTTTTAAGCATTAGGAAGCTACTTAAAGATTAATGCAGGAATTGCATAAGCAGGTTGAGAAGAGTCAAAGAGAAATACAGGAGATGCTTGAGCAGGCTGAGCACAGACATAGAGAATTACTAGAATTGCGTGAACTTGACTAAACTAATCAAAGAGTAATACAGGAATTATGAGAGCAGGATGAGAATAGACAAAGATCAATAGAGGCATTCAAGGAATCCATAAACAGACAGCTGAAAGAAGTCAGGGAGATCACAAATGGAATGCTGAAAGGAGCAAGACAGGGAAACCATAACCAATCAACTAAGTGATTTGAGAAACTGAACAACAAATTGAGAAAGTAAAGAAGTTCATACAAGATCTAAAACAAAGATCCAACAAAGAATTTGAAGCCATCAAACCCGACCAATTAAAAGGAAAAGAAATAAAAAACAAAGTAGAAAGTCTTGACAGTAAGTTAGACCATGCAGAAGATTGAATCTTGGGGATTGAAGACAGCCTAGATATTATAGAGAAAGAACATACAACCTTCCAAATCAAGTCCAAAAAATATGATAGATCTATTCAACATTTGGAAGACACCATCAGAAGGCCTAATCTGAGGATAATGGGTGTAGAGGAGCACCTAGAGACAGAAGTTAATGTTCTAGAAATTTTATTTAACAGAATTCTAGCAAAGAACTTCCCAAAAATGCAAAAAGATAGGCCTATTCGGATACAAGAAGATTATGGAACCCCAAATAGACCAGATCAAAACAGGACATTCAACTGTCACATTATAACCTGCACAGTATCAATTCAGACCAAGGAATGGAGCCTTAAAGATCTCAAGGAGAAAAGAACAATCACATATAAACAGAAACCAATTAGAATCATCCCAGATTTCTCAGCAGAGCCGATTAAAGCAAGAAGAGCCTGAAATGGTGTATGACATGGGATAAGACAAACAACTATCAACCAAGAATATTGTACCCAGCTAAACTCTCCTTCATAACTGGAGGTCAAAGAAAAACCTTCCATAGCAAAGAAAAATTGAAACAATATATCTCCAACAAACCAGCCCTACAAAAGACAAAAGTGTCCTACACATAGGAAACCAACAAGATCACAGTAAAAGCCAAGAAACAGCATCCAAGGGAATAAAATTAGAACTCAACACTAACAGCCAATAAAGAAAGTCCTGTACAACATGGAGGTTGAACAACACACTGTTGAATCACCAATGAGTCATGGAAGAGCTTAGAAAGGAAATGCAAATGTTCATGATATTTAAAAAAATGAACACACAAATTACCAACTCCTTTGGGACACAGCAAAGGCAGTACTCACAGGCAAGTTTATAGCTTAGCTGTCGAACAACAACAAATTGGAGAGATCTGAAACCAACAATTTAATAAGACATCTGAACCTCCTTGAAAAAGAGCAGTAAGATAAACCCCAATCCAATAGATGGAAATAAATAATTAAAATTAAATAAGAATTAAATGAATTAGAAACCAAAAACATCATAGAAAGAATCAACAAAACAAAGAGTTATTACTTCGAAAAAATTAACAAAATTGACAGACCTTTAAGCAAATCTTATCAGAAAAAGAAAAGAACTCACCCAAATTAAAAAAAAAAAATCAACTCAGAGATGGGAATGGAAAGATCATCACAAAAACAACCAAGATTCAAAAAATTATAAGGGAATACTTTTCAAACCATTATGCGAATAACTTTGAGAACCTGGCAGAAATGTAGCTTTTCCTAGCAAATCTTAACATGCCGAAACAAACAAGATGAGTTAAATCAACTTAACATGCCCATATCAAGCATAGAAATAGAAACAGCAATGAGTCTTCCCATCTAAGAAAATCCCAGGACCAGATGGATTCACAGCGGAAATGTATAAGGCCTTCAAAGTAGAGCTCACACCAATACTCCTCCAACTTTTCAATGAAATTGAAAGAGAAAGTTCGTTTCAGAATTCATTCTTTGATTCCATCAGAACCCTTATCCCCAAACCAGGCAGGGACTCATCAAAGAAAGAAAACTGTAGACCCATTTCTTTGATGAACATTGATGCAAAACTCCTCAACAAAATTTGGGCCAATCGATGTCAACAATTCATCCAAAAACTCATACACAATGATCAAACAGCATTCATTTCAGGGATGCAAAGCTTGTTCAATATATACAAATCAAATAATAAAATTCATTACATCAACAAGAGCAAGGAAAAGAACCACATGGTTATCTCAATAGATGCAGAAAAAGCACTGACAAAATCCTACATCCTTTTGTGATGAAAGTTCTGTAAAAACTATGAATCCAGTCAACATTCTTCAATACAATAAAGGCTGTATATGACAAACCTACAGCCAGCATTATAGTTAATGTTGAAAAACTAAAGCCATTTACTCTGAACTCAGGAACGAGACAAGGATGTCCACTCTATCCACTTCTCTTCAATTTAGTAATAGAATGCCTAGCTACAGCAAAAGACAAGATGCAAACATAAAGGGCTCCAAATAGGGAAAGATGGTGTAAAACTCTCCCTATATGCAGATGACATGATGTTGTATTTAAATAATCCCACCTATTCCACTCCGAAATTATTCATGCTGATTCAAAACGTTGGCAAAGTAGCAGGGGAAAAATTAACTATCAAAAATCAATGGCTTTTCTGTGTGCCAACAATGAGAAAAGCATGGCTGGAATCAGGAAAACAACTCAATTCATAATAACCAATAAAAAATAAAATACCTAGGTATTTTATGAGAGGATCTTTATGATGCAAACTTGAAAAACCTGAAAAAGGAAATAAAAATGGAACTTAGACATTGGAAAAACCTCCGATGCTCCTGGATTGGTAGAATCAACATTTTGAAAATGGCAATACTTCCTTAGGCTATCTACAAATTCAATGTGATGCTTATCAATATTCCAAACTCAGTCCTCAAGAAAATAGAATAGGCGATCCAAAAAATTATGGAACAATAAAAGACTCTGAATAGCGTAAAAGATCATTAACAGAAAGAAAAGTGGTGGAGGAATATCAATACCAAATTTCAAACTCTAATACAAAGCCATAGTAATCAAAACAGCTTGGTACTCGCACAAGAACAGACCTCAGGACCAGTGGAATAGAATTGAAAACCCAGAAATGAAGCCAAAGACCTATAGCCACCTAGTCTTCGATAAGGGAGCTAAAAAATAGAATGGAAGAAAGAGCCTTGTCTGTAAATGGTGCTGACAAAATTGGTTAATCACTTGTAGAAAACTAAAGCTAGATCCATATATATCACCCTGCACAAGAATCAACTCCAAATGAATGAAAGACCTCAGAGTCAAAGCAGACACCCTGAAAACATTGCAGGACAAACTAGGAGATAATTTATGTTTCGTTGGCACAGGCTGACATTTTATTAATAGAGACCCAGAAGCACAACAGATCAAAGAAAGGTTGGACAAATGGAATTGCATAAAATTGCAGAGCTTTTGCATGGCAACGGACAGAGCTAGCAAGATCAATAGAAAGCCCACGCATTGGGAGAAGATCTTCACTAGCCATACAACGGACAAGGGCCTCATATCTAAAATATACCTGGAACTCAAAAAATTAAATCCCCCAACAACAAATCCTCAAAGAAACAACTCCCCAATAAATAAGTGGGCTAAATACTAAAGAGAAACTTCTCTGAAGAGGAAAGAAGGATAGTCAATAGATACATGAAGAAATGCTCGATCTTCCTAGCCATAAAAGAAATGCAAATCTAAACTATACTGAGATACCACCTTACCCAAGTAAGAATGGCTATAATGAAGAACTGTAATAACAACAGAAACTGGACAGGATGTCGGTGGGACTGTAATCTTGTTCAACCATTTGGAAAGTAATATGGAGTTTCCTCAAAAGACTACATATAGAGCTCCCCTATGACACAGCAATCCCACTTTTGGGCATTTACAAATGATCACAAACAAGCACATATTAAAGCTACCAGCACCACTAGGTTTATTGCAGTATTATTTACCATACCCAAGATATGGAACCAAACCAGATGCCCCTCAGTAGATGAATGGATTGATTAAAATATGGCAACAATGCTTGATAAGAAATGTACTCGTTACCTTGCCCATTGTAACTCCTCTGTGCGGTATTTTACAATAAAAAAATGTGGTGTACATATATATATATATATATATATATATATATATATATATATATATATATATATATATATGTGTGTGTGTGTGTGTGTGTGTGTGTGTGTGTGTGTGTGTGTGTGTATGTATATATATATATATATGTATATATATATATATATATATATATATATATATATATATATATAACTAGTATATGTCAGTAATAATCACAAACTCTCAGACATGTTGATGTTAGGTGAAATGAACACCAGGGTAAGGACTCAAATGGTTTTTCTTTCTTGCTGTTGTTTCTAGCACATTTACAAGATGATTTCTTTGTTGCTTTTTATGTCCCTCCTCCACCATATAACCTCTCTTTTCACTGTATTTGATGTTGGTATAATTTGGGGAGGGGAAGGAAAAAACTAATCGGGATACATGTGAACCCATTGCAACAATGACATGTACAAGACATTATGTGGAAAATCGAACTTTACAACTTTGGCACAGGGGGCGGGGTGGGGGGCAGAAAGGGAGATGGGAAGGGATGGGAAGGGGAAACAAGGGACGAGGCAACAATGCTTGATAAGAAATGTACTCATTAGTTTGTTCATGTGATTTTAAACCCTCTGTATATATTTTCACATTAAATATCATGAAATAATAAAGTAAAAATCCATGCCATATTTTGCCTGTCGTGGAGCTTGAACACTAGGTCTGGGCACTGTCCCTGAGCTCTTCAGCTCAAGGATAACACTGTACCAGTTGAGCAACAGTGCCGTTTCTAGTTTTCAAGAGATATATTGGCTATAAGAGTCTCACAGACTTTTCTGCCCATGCTGGCTTTGAACCACTATCCTCAGATCTCAGACTTTTGTGTAGCTAGGATTTCAGGCATGAACCACCAAAAGCCAGACTCAAGACAAGTTTAAAAAAACAAGCTTATTGAAACTTCTGGATTTTTCAAATAAACAAAGTTATTTTTCAGCATTAATTTATACATATCAGTAATTTTTAGATGTAACTAGGAATTTTTTAATAGAATCAAATATGTTTCACTATTACTCAGTATCTCAAAAAAACCCACTGTAATTGACTTTCCCCAAAGGCAATTATTACATACTATATTACTCATTATTATTATTACACTCTATATTACATATAGTGTGAAGTGAAAATAGTTTGGACCATTTTGTATAAATTAGTAGATGCTACTTTAGCACTATAAATTCACAACTGTTATTTTAAATGAAGGAAAGAAGATTTTTGAGTTAAAATGAAATATAAATGTACAATGTGTCCCAATTGAATAAAAAATTCTGAGTTCATACAGACAAAAATATTTTCTTTACACTAAAGACTTTGAATACCATTGGAAATAGTGAGGCAAGAGGAGGAAGAATTAAAATCATGTCAAACAATGTCTGTTTTTCTGCTATCCCCTCCATTATGAAGACCTGCCCATTCCCAGTTGTCACAAAATTTCAAGTGTCTCTCTTAGAATCTATTTGGAATAATTCTAAATCACTGACTATTTTTGTAATTTTTGTTATATGAAATAAAATATTGACACAAAACAATTAAAATAAAATGCACACATATATTGAAGTCACCACAACTGGAAAAACAACCAACAAAGTAGAAGTCCCCCAGGAACAAAAACATGTTGTGCCCAGTTTTTTTTTTTTTTTTTTGTCGGTCATGGGGCTTGAACTCTGGGCCTGGGAACTGTCCTTCAGCTCTTCAGCTCAAGGTGAGCGTTCTACCACTTGAGCTACAGTGCCACTTCCATGTGCCCAGTTCTTTTAAGCACAAAAATCTCAAATACATGTTAACGTGGAGTAGAGCCATAAAGATAACTGTGTCTCAGAAATATGGTTGCATTAATTTGTAATTAAATTCATCTAGATGAACCTAATATAGCAAATCTCTTGAATGGATCAAATTGTTTAAAACGAATGTGACTGTATGTGGAGTGAGATCTGCACATATTTAAAGAATAAAATAACAAAATCATGACATACTTAACAAATTCAGAAAAGCAATGAATAAGTCCAATATTATCCATATTGGGAACGAATTCCTACTGATTTAACAAGAAAAAATATGCAAATGATAGAATCTGAGCAGTGTACATGAGTGTATATAACTTTAAACTACTCCAAATTACACTTTGTAGAAGACTGAATGTGGGTAATCTAAAGGAAAATATCAACACATGATATAAATGAAATTAAAAGTCTCATGAAAAGAGAGAAGTATTTTCTGGAAAATAATAGCTTAACAAATGGTGGTCAAAATCTTTCTAGTACTGACAAAATTGCATACTTATTTATTTAGATCCAAAAAAAGACCCCAGTTACTCAAGTTGATTTGAAAATTTGGCAAAGTAGCAGGATACATCTGTAACATTATTATGGATGTTGACTCTGGCATGAAATTCATTTCCTCTTTGATCTGACAAATGAATATATGAAAGAACATAACTTCTCCAACAAAATATCAAGACCTAATTAAACATATCACCAGAAAAGTCATTATGTAAGCCGTATTGCAACTGGGGTAAAAGAAAAATCAGTCATAGTGATTCTGAATATATTGTAAATGTTCATGTTTTTTCATAAATTATTTCCTTTAGTTTGCATTTTTCAAACATTGTGTTACATGATGTATATCCTGGTAACTAATTTTGGATGCCTCCTTAAATTGTGTTTTGAGTATAATGTCTCTCTTCTGTTCCTAACCCATGAAATGATGTTGATTCCAAAAGCATTCTAATAACCACTGTTTATAATACACAAAATCTCATAAGCATGACACCAGTAAGCATTGATTAACATTTTGATACCGGGGTATTATGACTTATGAGGACTATCTTCATGAGTGGCATTGTACTTAGATTCCACAGCCTAAATTTAGCCACTGCTAAAAAATGTTTATATCTTTATTAGTCACCCATCAGAGATTAAATCTGAGTATAAAGCCTAAGGAAAATGATAAAGTAAGAATTTAGATTTTCTGGATATAAAGTAAACAAAATGCAGCATAGAGTAACTCACTGGTTTAAAGTCAACCTAGTTCACCAAAACAGTCTAAGCATTACCTTACAATGTGTATTATTTTCATGAAGGGAATGGGGAATATGAGAAGAGGACTAACCAAGCACCGTCTTTATATATATATATATATATATATATATATATATATATATATATATATATAAAATTTGGATTTATCTCTATATTTTGCTATAAACATTTCTGATTAAAAACTGTTTGAATAATTGATTTATAATATATCCTAGTTTCATATTCCAAATTACATTCAGAAAATGGCATATAACAATTAACTAAAGAAAGTCCTGGCAGAAAAAAATGGCACCTCTATACTATGTGACACCCAATTCTGACGTGTTTCATCATGCTTCCATTTAATGAATGTGATTGTTTAAATGTTTCTTAAAGTACTAATTAAAATTGATCAGTGTATTATAATCTAATTGTTTCCAATTTTATCCGAGAATCATTTATGAACTTCCCATTCAATCATGACATACATCACATTCCATTGGTATTCATATGTATAGGAATGAGTTTCTTAGGATCTCCTGCCATTTCGAGGTGGCAGGACCAGGATTAAAACTGTGGGTTCCAGCTCCCACCACTTAACCCGAGGATAGGGAACTCACTGGGCCGTTCAAGAACATCAGCAAGACCAATGATTAGGCAGGCACCAGTGGCTCTCAGAAGTCCTCCTTGATACTTAAAAGGTTGTGATAGGAGGATCATGGTCAAAATCACCCAAGGCAGAAAAGTCCTTGAGAGCCCTGTCCAACTTCAGGGTAACAAAGCTAGAAGTATAGCCATATGACTCCAGTGTTAGAGGGCTAGCCTTAAGTAAAGCATCTCATGGACTGTGCCCAGATATTGAGTTCAAGGTCCAGGAGTGTTAACAAACAGACATACACAACAATCTGTGCAGCCATCTGCCTAAAACAGGTCACCCTCAGCAGCCTTTATTTACATTTTATTATGAGGCCAATGCAGGAACAGTCACAAACCAGGCAGGGGAAGAGAAGATCAGGTTTCTTATAAGTAACCAGTATTCAGTAAATTAAAATTGGAGACATAAAATGGTTGCATACTTATGTAAAAACTACCATTTAGAAAAGGACGAGGGGGCTGGGAATGTGGATTCGTGAGAGAGTGCTTGTCTAGTATGCAAGAAGCCCTGGGTTTGATTCCTCAGTAGCACATTCAAGAAAAAGCCAGAATTGGTCTTGGATGTCAGGAGGAAAGAAGGGAACACTCCCCAGTCATGAAGCCTTCTGCAGTGTGCCAGGACATCAACATGGTCTTCACACAACCACAGAACAGGAAGACTGTATCTTTCCCACTTCTCAGGCAGCCGAGGGGCCCAGAGTCAAGACAGCAGAGCCAGGTTATAACTCAGGTATTTGGAGTCAGAAAAGAAAGGGCCCTGCCTCTCCTTGGACTGGGGATTTGCATTAATGATGTGGAGAGTGAAGGAAGGTGAATGGACTGGCAGAGGTTGAAGAAGGGCCTTCAAATCTGACAGATGGAGAGTCAAAAACCCACTCCCTAAGACCAAAGAGCAAGGCTCTTTATTGTTAACCTGAAGATAGCCTGAGGGAGGAAGGTTAATTAGTCATCTTTGAAGAGGCTGAGAAAATCCTGACCCTGGTTTAACTGACAAATGTTTCAGGTTTCCCCTCATTGCTGGCCACGTCTGGAATGTTTTTGCAGCTCACTTCCCTGTTGAGTGTGTACATTCTGCCTCCTAATCCTGTAGGCCTAGGTCTCTTTGCCTAGTCTGGCTTTTGAAACTGTTTTCTGCCTTCAAATATTGTTACACTGGAGTCCTTCCTGCTAACAGGTCTAGGGCTTGGAAGCTCAGAACTTCATTTGAACCCAATATTGATCAATGATGTTTATTTCCTGCTTTTATAACTCAAGAACTATAAGAAAATTTAGAGAGCAATCAACTTCTCATTACCAAGGGAGACACAGGAAGCTCTTGAACATCTGACTTTTCAGCAGTAGAAGTCAGAGTGTCATAGACTTTCCAGCCCTGGCTAGCTTCATCTTGTGATCCTCAGACTTCAGCCTGCTGACCTAGGGTGATGGGTATGAGCTACTGGTGCTCTCCTAGGTTCAGAACTGTAATAACTTTGGCATTACAAGTCAACTGCTTATCACAAAGGGCTTGGGCAGCATATTAGGCCTTTCAAAATTGGACCTTTCAGAACCGTAGGACACAAGGTTATAATGCTAGAGTCTGAGAGGCTGTGCATATGGATGGACTACACTTGAACCTTGAGCTCTAACTCCAATTCTGGTGTACGTGAACAATAATTTTTCCAGAGTATATTCTAATTAGCAAAAAGGAAAAGGACTTTGCTTAACCCTCACTTTTTCCCAGTTTTGTGTCTCAAACTCAAGCATAAGCACTGTCCTTGAGCCCTTCAGCTCAAGGTGAACACTCTACCACTTGTCCCACAGGACCACATGTGGTCTTTTTTGGTTCATTGGAGATAAGAGTCTAACAGGTTTTCCTTGCCTAAGCTGTCTTTGAACTGTGGTCTTCAGATCTCAGCCTCTTGAGAAGCTAAGGTTCCTGTTGTGAGCCACAGGCATCTGGCCTCTTGTTTTTGCCAGACCTGGGTCTTGAACTAAGGACCTGGGTACTGTCTCTGAGCTCCTTTTTCTCAAGCCTAGCACTGTACCACTTGAGCCACTCCACAGCTAATGGCTTTTTCTGAGTATGTGGCACTGAGTATTCAAACCTTACCATTCATGCATACTGAGCCAGCTCTCTACCACTAAGCCACATTTCTAGCCCCACCCTTACAAATTTATTCTTCAACTTGAATATCCCCAAGAAAAGGCTTGTGAGTATAAATCATCTAAAAAATTCCAATAGGAAGGTTCTAAAGATAAAGAAGACAAAGTTCATACTTGGAAGAGATTCTAAACATGTGAAGACTGTGACAAATGCTTCCATTTAATTATGTATCATGTTTCAACACTTAATAAAATATTAATGAAAAACCAGTCAAGGTCTTAAATTATTGTGTATAAATTTATAGTAGATATACAACATGTACTAAATATTATGTGTATAATAATACTAAATACAATAAACAATAAGTAAATGAAAAGTAAAAAATAAAATACATAATCAATAATAAAAATTTTAATATATGTAACATACATATATTATAATATATATCATATATAATATAATGTATGTAATAAACATGCATATGTAATATATATCATATATTACATATATATAGAAATAGTTTTTCCATTTCAGGGCCTTCATTCAGACGCTGGGAACTCTAGCCTGAATTTCTTTTCCTCAAGGACAGTGAGCTTTTGCACCCATGGTACAAAAGAGTTACCTGGATTGTGAGATCAATACCAACAATGATGGAAATACTCGCCCCAGTTCCAAGACAGTGACTTAATTTTTTTAATGGAAGCAGTAATGTTTATTCAGTTACATAATGAACATTTAAAAAAAAACACACTGTAGAATTTTGTACATCGATTCCGACACCTTTCTTCTGCCCCCAAAATGCTTGTCTGAGCACTACTTTTTTCATTTTTTTATTGTAAAAGTGTTGTACAGAGGGGGTACATTTAAATGAGCATGGTAATGAGTACATTTTCTATTGAGCATTGTTGTATCCTCCTTTGTTTTCCCCCTACCATTCCTTCCCTCCCATCTTGACAACTACTCCCCCTGCCGAGCTCAGTGACTTAATTTTTATTTTTGGATTTGCTGAGGTTTGAACTCAAGTAGTGGCAAATCTGCACTTTCCCTCACATTGCTACATATTTACCAAGACCATGAGTTCAAATCCCAGGTTAGGAAAGAAAACTGGTAGAAATTCAAAACAAGGGCTTTATTTCTTTTTTAATTTAGTTAAATAATTAATTATTTTTTATTTATTCTTTATTTTGCCAAAACGGGGCTTGAACTCAGGTAATGGCAACTCTGCCTCAGCTTCAATCGCCCTAGGGTGGGGCACCCTCGGACTCATAGTCATTCCAGGGATCCTAGGCCCAGAGGGCTTTCAGGAACTAAAAAAAAAAAAAATAACATAGCATAGCACAAAAAGTGGCAAGCTTCAGAGAGCTGAAGGTTTTACATTTTTTTCTTTGCACAGTGACCATCCTGTGTCTGAATAACATGGCTGCAAAGTGGACCTGAACTGCCATATCTGAAGGATGGCTTGCTATCAGGGAATCCATAGGCCAACCTGTGAACATAGGCCCCGGGTTCAAATCCCAGTACTGACACCTACCAGTGGCAAGAGATCACAAAAGACTCGTTTCTATGCATAGGAAGAGTAGTTCATGCTTCGGTCTAGTCTAAAATTGGATGCAATAATCCTAGTACGCTGATTGAACTTAATAGGTTATTATGCATGAAAAGAAAAATATTCCTTCAATGGCGATATAATAAATGCTTAAGAGTTGGTAGGAATGTAGTAGGTGCCATTCAATCATAGATAGACGGCTCTGGTGCTCCTTACTAATATATATTTATTTGTATACCACACTCTGCCTATACATGCATCACTGTTTTGGCCAAACCTGGGGCTGGATCTCAGCACCTGAGAACCACTTCACAGCTTCATTGTTTAAAGGCTGCCATGCTGACACTCATCAATTCATGAATTGGGCTTGCTAAACCCTGAGTTCACAACCCAGCACTGCCAAAAATTTAATCTTTCAGTAAGAAGCCAAGTGTGACACATGTTTCCTTTTCTGTGAGAGTCCTGGGAGTCAGGCATGATGGAGAACATCTTTACAAATCTGGATGCTGTGATAGGTTGTAAACAATGTAATAAATGTTAGAGGGGTCATCAGAGTCAATGAAATAAATAGTAAATCAATGAATAAACAAGAAATAAAATGAATTACCACACCTAACAAAATATGGACTGACTATGTGTATGGAAGTTTAAATCCTATCATTAAAATGGATATAAAGAGTATGTTTTCCAGCTCTTAGGCTTGAATTCAGGCCTTGGGAACAGGCCTCTCTTTCTTGTCTTCAAGCATGTTAGATTCCCTTCCGTCACGGTGCTGCATATATACCCAGACCTTGAGTTCAAATCCCAGGCATGTCAGAAAAAATGTCATGAATTGCAAACCAAGGAACTAAATATACTTTTTTAATTGAGGGCTATTGGAGAAGCCATTGCCCTGCACGGCAACATAAGCATACAATTTGAATATAGTCATGCCACTTCCACATGGTGGGAGATCCTAAGAAATGCGTTCCCATCCACAGGAATAATGATGGAATGTTATCAATGTCACAGTTGAATGACATGCTAATGAATGATACTTGTACACAATTAGACTTCATGATTTCAGTCGGCTGATTGATTTTATTTAATATCTTATGAAACATTAAAACAATACTATTTCTCACAGGGACTCAATAATTTCAGGACTCTGATTTACTTAATAGTTTATTGAAGATAAAAATAATAACATTAATTACATGGAGGCATAATAAATACCCAAGAATTGGTAGGAATGTAGTCTATATATCTGAACAATTGATAGACATCTCTGGCACTCTGTAAAGAGATATATTTATTTATTTATTTATTTATTTATTTATTTATTTATTTATTTGTGTACTACGATCTGCGTGTCAATCTGTTCATATTTTGTCAACCCCTGGTGCTTGATCTCAGATCCTGGGAACTGCCTATCAGCTCAATTTTTTCCACGATGGCATGCTAACTCACACACATTCATGAATTTGGCCCTATGGCCCTTGACTTCAGATGCCATCATGCCCAAACAATGAATCATGAAGTAAGAAACTGATGGTGACACATGTTCTCCTTTTCTGTGAAAGTCCTGGGTGTCAGGAATAAGTGGAATACATATGCAGATCTATATCCTATTTAATCAATGTAACCAATGTTCTATGTGCCATATTAGTCAATAAAATAGTCAATACATGTTGGGTCTTTGTTTGCCCCCGAGAGATGGATGGGGCCCGGGAATGGTAAGTGTGCCACTAGTCTGTTCCCCAGCCTCCCTTAGCCTGGGAGACATTCAGACACAATGGGGAGTTAAATCAAGCAAGAACTCGTTTATTACTACACAGCAAGCACTTTTTAAAGGGAAAAACTGGGAGCCATGGAAGGGGAGGGAAAGGAACCAACCAATCACTGTAAAGGTTACACCCTATCATGCGCCTAAGCTTTATCCAATCAGATTTTAAGGTAAACAATTGGGCTGTGCCCACTCAACTTCCTCTCAGCACCATCTTAGCTGCCCATGTGTCCCAAAAACACCTGAATAAAACAAAAAACAAAATGAATAACTACACTGAATGCAATATGGTGTCAACCTATGTATGTAAATATAAGTCATATATTTAAAATGTACACAAATAGGATATATTCTTGTGCTGGGGATCGATTTCAGACCTAAGGAACAGAAATGAATTTCTTGAGTTCAAGAAGGCTACCTTTCAATTTCCACACAGTGCAACAGAGTTACCCAGACTATGAGTTCCAATCCGAGTCCTAGCAGAAAAAAATGGTACCTGTATACTATGTGACACCCAATTCTTAGGTATTTCATTATTCCTCCATTTAATGAACATGATTGTTTAAATGCTTCATGAAATATTGATTAAAATTGATCAGTGTCCTATAATATAATTGTGTATAATTTTATCCTAGAATTATTTAAGAGCTGCACATTCAATCATAACATACATCACATTCCCTTGGTATTCATATAGATAGGAATGACTTTCTAAAGATCTCCTTCCATTTGGAGTTGGCAGGACCAGGATTCCAACTGTGGGCTCCAGCTCCCACCATTTTAACTCAAGGATAGGGAACTCACTGGTCTGTCCAAGAACAGCAAGACCAATGATTAGGCAGGCACCAGTGGCTCTCAGCAGTCCTCAATGATGCTTACAAGGCTGTAGTAGGAGGATAATGGTCAAATTCACACTAGGCAGGAAAGTCCTTGAGATCCCTGTCCAACTTCAGTGCCAACAAAGCCAGAAGTAGAGCCGTGTAGCTCCAGTGGTAAACGGCTATCCCTGATCAAAAGCAGCTCACAACACACACACACACACACACACACACACACACACACACACACACACACACACACACACACACACACAAACACACACACAAACACACTGCAGTCTAATCATCTGTCTGTTTATATATTGGCCATTCCTATGGGTTGATCTCAGGTCCTCAAATTTGCATCAGACTGGCATGCTAACAGTTACCCACTCATGAAGTGGGCAGCTATCCCCTGAGTTCAAGTCACATAACTGCCAAAAACTTAAACCTGGGGAAAGCCAATTGCTCCATTTGGTTTCTTTATTGGTGAAATTTCTGGGACTCAGGAATGATGTAGAATACATAGGCAAATCTATGTATGTAATAGGATACAAAAAATATTATATGTGTAATCATATTCACTAAAATATATAAGAAACAAATAAAACACAAAATAAAATGAATATACTAACTGCAATATGCAGTTAGTATGCAGTAAATATGTGTAGGTCAATAAAAATCATGTACTTAAAATACATATATTATTTTTTTGAGTGCCAAGACTTGAATTCAGGCCCTAGAAACAGGCCTGATTTTCTTGTCTTCCAGAATGGTGATCTTTCCCATCCCCCACAGTACTGCAGATATACACAGACCCTGAGTTAAAATCCCAGGCCTGGCAGAAAAAATGGCATGAATTCTAAGCCAAGGAGCCCCATAATTTTTAAAATTTTTTTTTAATGTATGTACGTATGTATGTATGTATTCATGTATGTATGTATGTATGTATGTATGTATGTATGTATGTATGTATGCATGTATGTATTTTTCTTTTGTCAGGCACAGAGCTTGAACTCAGGTCATGGCAATTCTGCCTCAGCTTTGATCACTCTAGCCTGGGGTGCAGTCACTGGACCCATAGCCGAACCTGGGTTCCTGGGACTCAAAGGCTGACACATAAACAGAAAACCAACCCGGAAGTTCTGCTGTCTTTCAATCAGTTGAGTTTTACCCTTGAGCACAAATGCTTAGGGAGAGTGTCAAAACCCTTACTCAAGCCCCTGGACTGCCACCAAAAAAATGTATAATGTTCTAACTGCAACTATAGAAGGATAAGACTACAAATACCACATGACAGAGCAAGGTAGGAGTCTGGTGCTGACAGCTGCCACCTAACCTGACTTAGCCAGATATAAACTGCTGCAACCCAGCTCCACCGGTTACCCCCATCATCCTGGCTTACCCTGGCTTAACCCCCGATATACTGGCCGCTCTGGGGCCTTAAAACCTGGCAGTAAGTCTGCTAGACTCTTTCAAATATGGCTCAAAGTGGTAGACTTCTAGCCTTCTGCAAATGTTATTAGAACAATAATATCCCCAAGCTTTAAGCTCAAGCTCCATTACTAATCCCCCCCCAAAAAATCCCACTAAACTGTTAGGTGTGAACTTATGTGGTTTGTGAAATGTTCCTCAAAGAATGGTGATATTGATTAGAGCGCCCTAAATCTAATGACAGCTTGTGGGACAGAGCTATGTTTTGAGTACTCCAATGGGTACTCTGTGCTGAGTCCTGCACATGGTACTATGTGCTGTATCCTTCACAAGGTGCAGTGTGTTGAGTCCTGCATTGGGTGCTGGGTTCTGAGTCTTTCACAGGATGCTGTGTGCTGAGTCATGCAAAGAGTGCCATGTGCTGTGTCCTTCACCAGGTGCATTCTTTAATTGGGTCCTTGTAAGATCTCCCCACTGAGATGATTATGCAGACAAGAATATTGAGGCTCAGATATGTCTGCATGCCAGGGACAAAATTATATATTACTGAAGACTAGTGAGTTGTCTACTTCAGACAATTGTTCTGTTTTGTTTTTTTCTGTCATGAACCTTGAAATAGGGTCCTACGCTCCGACCCTTACCTCTTGGGCTCATGGTTAGCACTCCACCACATGGAGCAATGGACCCCCTTGCAGCAGATGCCACAGCCTAGAGGTCTATAGCTGAGGACTCTCATCCTGTCTTCTCAGGCACTTGAGATCTGAGGATCTTGGTTCCAAATTATCCCAGACACAAAAGGTCCAATGAGCCTATTATCTCCAATTCACCACTAAGAAACCTGAAGTGGAAGCTAGGTGCTTGTCACTCATGCCTGTCATCCTAGCTATTCTGGAGGATGAGATCTGAGGATCATAGTTAAAAGCCAGCCTGGGCAGGAAAGTCCTTGAGACACTTAGCTCCAATGGGCCACCAGAAAAGCTGAAATGGTGTTTGGCTCAAGTGGTAGAGCACAAGACTTGACCTGAAGAGCTCAAGGACAGCAGCCAGGCCCAAACATCAACTCCTACAATAATAAGAAAAGAGAGAAACAAACTAACAAACCTGAAGTTTAGGGCTGGGAATGTGCCTTAAGGGGAAAATGCTTTGCAAATATGAAACCCTGGGTTTGATTTCTCAGGACTACAACAGTAAAAAAGGCCTGAAGTAGCTCTGTGGTTCAAGTGGGAGAAGGCTATGATTGTTCAAGAGAAACTAGATACAGTGCTCAGGTCCTGAGTTGAACCTCCAAAATGGGGTATGTGCCCATGCCCCTGTGTGCCGGTGTGTGTACACACGTGCGCATGCACACACACACACACACACACACACACACACACACACACATGCACAGATAGAGAGAGAGAGGCGCATGCACACACACACACACACACACACACACACACACACACATGCACAGATAGAGAGAGAGAGATAGACTAAAAGTGATGCTGCTACCCAAAATGGTAAAACACCGGGCTTCTGCACTGAGCTCATGGTCAGCACCCTGGCCCTGTGTTCAACCCCCAAACCTAGCCACCCAGGGCCCCACTAGGAGAGGTCAAATGTTTCAAAACCTGATGAGATTCACCAGCCCTACATGACAGGAAACTTTGTGATATCAGATATGTGCTTGGATTTCCCAAGCTTCCAGAAACCTAGGAGAGGCATCATAGGCCCATCATCACAGGCAATGAAACATTTCATTAAGTTCAGTACCGTAGTTGTCTGCCAGCAGGACTCTTGAGCACTGTATCTGAACACTGGAATATAGTCTCACAAAGGAAGGATAAGTGCACAGGACGTGGCCTGCTACACGAGGTGGCACAAATCAAGGCTTCCTATCAAACCAGAGCACTGGGGAGAGAGATAGTTTGGGGTACAAAGAGACCTTTTTCTCCTTACCTTCAGAGCCTGCCCAAAATCATCTTCACTATCTGACCCAGATGGAGTTGTTACTCATCTGTACAGGAGTGAGGCCTTTTGTCTGCCTGTCCAGACAATGAGAGAGACTTCTTCCAGCATGTCTGGGATGCAGAGAAACCCTCAGGCTACACTGGGAATAGTGAGGGGACCCCTGGATTATGCATTGTCATAAAAGCAGTGTCTGTTATTAATCATTTTATTGAATACAAATTTCCTAGCTTGGTGCCGTTCCTCATAACTACTCTTCAGCTTCACCTATAGGAATACATCCATACATACCCCAAAACATGGAGATACAGGCTTTTTTTGAGGAGGCAGTTCAGGGGGTTGAACTAATAGCCTAGGCATTGTCCCTGAACTCCTTTTGCTCAAGGGTAGTGCATTAACTTTGAATCACAGCCCCACTTTTGGGTATTTCTGTGATCTCTTAGAAATAACAGTGTCATGGATTTTGCTATGCTGGCTGGATTCAAACTCAGATTCTCTACAACTCAGCCTCCTTAGGAGCTGGGATTACAGTGAGAAGCCACTGGCACTTCCTTTCTTTTCTTCTTCATTTTTTAATCTGGACAATCTGACTTCTTAACAGGTCATTCCAAAGGTTTGAATTTATAAATTCACTACCCAATGTTCTTTATAGCTGTTTTCTCTGAGAAGGATTTTCTCTCCTCATCTTCTCCTCTCAGTCACAGGTTTGAAGCCAAAAGTTAGAAATGAGTGTCACAGGATTTGGGGGCAAATGTCCACAGGACATGCCAGTTCTGTCACTTAGCATTGAGCTGCAGTGAATTTGTTGTCTCAAGATGAGAGGCCCAAAAGCTGGAGCAATCCTCAAACTGTCTTCATTGCTCCTATAAAATGATCTAATTATTATGAGTGTTGTGTGTCTCCAACCTTAAGTATCTAGAACAAACTAGATGTGTCTTCATGTATCTCTTTTTCTCTAGTGCCTCTTGAGATTTAGACTAAGGGTTTTTGTGGAGCAGCTCCTTGGTGTATTCCTGAAGAAAGCCGCTTGATTCCTGTTCACGAGATTGCCATTCAAATTCAGCTGGAGCAGGAATTCTGTGAGACTCTTATCTCCAATAAACCACCAGAAAACCAGAAGTGGAACAGTGGTCCAGAGAGTAGAACTCCAGCTTTAAGAGAGAAAGATGAGCAGGATTCACAGGCCTGACCAGGAAGGAAAGCTTGGGAGGCGCTTATGTCCAATTAATGACCAGATGGCTGGAAGTGGAGCTGTGGCAATGGTAAATCCTCAGCCTTGGGAAAAACAGCTGAGGAATGCATCGGGCCCTGAGTTTAAGCACTAGAATGCCACAAAAAATTTTCAGTGCCCTACTTACTTATTCTGTATACTACCTCCCTGAATGCAAAAGACCTTATGCAATGCTTCTCCTTTTATTTACTCATTCATTCTTCAGATATGCTCCTTGTGTATACTGCATCATTCTCTTCATTTCAGGCCCATGGCTTTTCTCTTTCAGGGTTCCAGGCCTGGGTACTTATATGATACACTGACGCTCTCAGCAGCCTTTATTTAGATTTTATTATGAGGCCAATGCAGGAACAGTAAGAAACCAGGCAGGAGAAGAGAAGATCAGGTTTCTTACAAGTAACCAGTATTCAGAAAATTAAACTTGGGGATGTAAAATGGCAGCATACTGATGTAAAAATCTACCATTAAGAGAAAGATGAGGGGGCTGGGAATGTGGATTATTGAGAGAGTGCTTGTGTATCATGCAAGAAGCCCTGGGTACGATTTCTCAGTAGCACATACACAGAATAAGCCAGAATTGGGACTGTGGGTCAAGTAGTAGAGTGCTATAGACAGTGCCCAGGCCTTGAGCTCAACCCAAGAACTGTCAAAGATATACCTAGGTGTTGGGACTTCATCTGTCCCATGAAAGATGGACGGGGTACGAAGAAAGGTCAGTGCAGTGCTCACCTGTTCCCTAGCCTCCCTTATCCCGGGAGAAAATCAGACACAGCGGGGAGCCAAATCAAGCAGGAAGAAAAACTCGTTTATTAACAAGAGCAGCACTTTTTAAAGCAAAACAGGGTGGTTGGTGCTACGTGTGACTGCGGCTCACCACAGTGACCCAGGGCCCAGTGGCAGGATGCCTGCACTGTGCCCTGACAAGTCCCAACTGGGACAGCATCTGTCCTGCCTCCAGGCCAGTTCAGGCCTGCTATTGTACCCAACAACCCTTGTTTCCTCCTCTAAGAAGCAGCTCAATATCCAACCACCATGGGAACCCAGTCCGAGAAGCACAGGCACAATGGAGGGGAAGCTGCCAAAGCAAGCATTTGGAAAGGAGCAGAGATCACAGCAGGCAAAACAGCCATTAGGATGTGTCTGCAAGGAGTCCTTAGCTGGGTTCAGGAAAGAGAGGCCGGCGCAGGTGGGCAGGGCACTTCCATAACCAATTTGAACATCTAATAAAGCTGCCTGTGGTGGATAGATGGCTTCTGATTTGACATCAGGAACAGAATAAGGGGTTGCAAATACAATGAATAGTCTCTGGCCAGAGAAACAAGGTCAAACGCTTAAGTTTCTGCACTTCCAGTGGTTCCTGCTATCTCCAGCTGAGTGGACATCTTTCTGTGGCCAGTAGGTGCAACGCCACCTTCTGTGGAGGCTGTGTGAGAGATCGTGTTAGCCAAAGAGCTTCAAGGAAGCATGCCTGCAGGAAGGGGGTGTTGGTTTCTTTGTTGCTTTGTATGTCCCTCCACCCCCACACACACACTATAACCCTGCTTTCACTGTATTTGATGTTGGTATAACTTGTGGAGGGGAAGGGAAAAAAATCAAACGTTTAAATAGGGATACGAGTGGAACCATTGCAACAACGAGATGTACAGTCCTTATGTCGAAAAACGAACTTTACCATTTTGGGAGGGGGAAAGGAGGATTCGGTGGGGGAGGTGGGGTGAGATGGAAAGGGCTATTAAGGAGAAGCCTACCATGTTTAATAAGAAATGTACTCATTATCTTGCCCATGTAATTTTAACCCCTCTGCATAGTATTTTCACAATAATAAAAAAAATTAACAATGCACATAAAAAAAGAAAAAAGAAGGGAAGGCTATGTTGCTTCATGGTTCAGAGTTTTAGTTGATCTTGGTTGAGAGACAATAGCCAAGAGTAACACATGATGGTGATTTCAGAGCAGAGAGAGAACACCTGAACAAGTGTGTTTCTCATTTTCCCTCCTTTGATTCTAAGTTCTCAGACTTTAGGATAGTGCACAATCAGCATGTGTTTTTCCACTTTAGCTAAATTTCTCTGGGAACTCAGTCGCCCATACACATAGTTGTGTATGTTATTGCTCTTCTGCATATTGTTCAATCCAACCAAAGTGACAATATGACTTAACCATTTCATTTGAACGCAGCACTCAAACACTTCTCCTTATACAAAAATGTTCCACTTTTGTCTCCAAAAGACCTACATTCATGTTCAGACACTAGCATAAATGAAGAGCTAACAGAATTCATTGCCTCTCTCCAAAACTCTTTGTAGCTTTGACTTCCAACACCATTCAAAATTCCAGCTTCAAAATGTCCACAGAGACTCAAAGTAAATTCTTAGCTGAAAGTTGCCATGAAAATAAAACAAAATAGGGCTGGAAAGGTGGCTCAGTGGTAGAGTACTTGACTTGCATGCATGAGGCCCTGAGTTCAATTCCTCAACCCCACATAAGTAGAAAAAGCTAGAAGTGGGCACTGTGGCTCAAGTGGTAGAGTGATAGCTTGAGCTGAAATGCTGAGGGACTGTGCCCAGGCTGAGTTCAGGCCCCATGACCAACAAAAAAAAGGAAATATATTTTTTTAAAAAGCAAAACCAATTATATGCCAAGTATAAAAGCACATGCCTTTAATTAAAGCTACTCAGAGTGAAGACAATAGGATCACAATTCTAGGGAAGCCTGAGTAAAAGCACTACATCCTAAGTGAAAAAAAACTAGGATGGTCCAGGTTTAAGTGGTAGAGTGTTTACTAGGACAGTATGAAACTTTGGTCCAATAAAAAAGAGGAAAAGAGGAAGAGAAGAAGAAGAGGAAACAAAGAGGTGGAGTAAGAAGAAGGAAGAAGAGGAAGAGGAGAAAAAGGAAGTATAGAAAGAGCAACAATGAGGAGAAAGAAGAGAAAGGAAGAAGAGGAAGAGGTTGACAGAGAGGATGAGGAGCACCATATATTCAATATATAATAACATGGTGTAAACATTCCTATTCCAAAACAAAAGAATTGGAGAAAAAAGGAAAGAAAAAGGATCAGTAACTCAATTAATGGACCAAGAATTTGACTTGAAATTTCTTAATCGAACAATGTGTAAACAGACAAAAGCATTAGCACCTGTAAAATCACTTATAAAATAGAAATGTCATTTCATACTCACTAGAATGGGTAAAAGATGTGCATTAGAAGGTTTGACAAGGATGTAAAGAAATTGAAGCTCTCATACATTATAAAATAGCACATTCATCTTGGAAATTAGTGTAAAAGTTCCTCACAAAGTTAATTACAGAAATACCAAACAGCCTAGAAACTTTGTACAGTCTAGAAACTTTGTCTATAATTTTTATACACTTAAGTTCAAAACAGCAATATTATCCATGACAGCCAAAGAACTGAAAAAAAAAATTCACGCTGACCAATAGGAAAACAAATCACAAAACATTTTATACTCATGAAATAGCCCATTATCAAGTAAAAAAGAGAAATGGAGAATTGATATTAGTGGAAAAACTGACAACAGGCTAGATGGAAAGAGCCAGACACAAAATAACACATAAAATGATTTGATTTTAATGAAATTTTGAATTATCAAAATCAGGCATAACATTAGTTTCTTTGGGGTTGGAAGTCTAAGGAGAATTCAGAATAGCTGCAGACAGGTATGAGATTTCTTTGTGAATGATGAATATTTGAGAATATTCCAAGTTGAAGATTGAATATACTTTCAGAATTCAAAGAATCCCTAAATTTTATAGAATTAATTTAACAAATATAACATTTTCCAATTACACATAAAATGATTTTTCAAAGTGATTCTAGATAATCTTTAACCAGCAAAAGTGTTCTACCATGAAAGTAGATATATAATATAGCAAAGTGGTAGAAAGCAAGAGCAAGTAAAAAAAAAAAATCAATGCATATGCTACAAAATTAAGAAAAATCAGAGAATAAGTGTTTGGGAGAGAAGAATAGAAATGTTAAAAAGGGATTAAAATGATCAAGATGCATTGTATTCACAAACTACTTTATTGAATGGCAAATCCTTTCTTCAACTATTCAAATAAAATATATTTAAAACTAGCAAAAATAATTCATTAAAAAATAAATAATGAATAGATAAATAAAATACAATAAAAATAAACTATAGATCTATAAAACCATAGGCCAGAAATTTAAAGCACAAACAAAAATAAAGTAATTTTGTTGGTGCTTCTAGATATATAAGGTAGAAAATTTTGACTACATCTAATTTATTGAGTTCTTTTGTCAATGGCATTAATTATGCCAGTAGTAAAAATAATCATGAAGTTCTGAAATGAGCAACACAGTATCTAGGATATTACTAATTACTAATGCAAAGATAGATGCAAAGAAAGATAATGCAAAGAAAGATGGAATAATATATGTTTGTATGATTAGATAAAATGTCAGAATGATGTCTAAATGTAACATAGATATCACAGAAATAAACAATAGAAATTTAAATGTATAAGCCAGGGTATTACAACATGATTACAGCAAGTGATTTGTCTTTTTTTTTTCTGGAAATGAGAGAAAAATAAAAGCAACAGTGCACAGTACAACAGTCAAAAACTACCAAAAGTGGTCAAAGTCACAAATACTAATTTTAATCCTATAATAGGAAGGTGAAGTCACCCTAAAAATCACGTGTGGGAAGATAAACCAAGACTGCACTGAACATGACCACACAAACATTATTTTAATAAACTCAGCACCACCTTATGTTTATTAACACCTGCCTATGGTTTGCTAAATTGAAAAAGTGGACCAACATCATTGCATTGTTATAGATTAATTTAGTGTTAAATAAATTGGTTTGCAGAGTTTAAGCAAATGGTATGAATTCAACAGTACAGTACCAGAACTGTATACAACATACCATTTTTTACCTTATTTTTGGAATATGATCTTGTGTTTATGCTTAAGCTTTCCTGGATTTAGATCTTCCTATCAAAGCTTTGTACATAGCTGAGATGACAGACAGATGCCAACTTGACTAGCTATTGGATGAGATGTGATCATTGTTAAGTCTACAGGGAACCTACCCCCTACGCCCATCTCCTTCACCAGTCTGAACCCAGTAATCACCTGAATGTCCATCACCTAACTGTGTGTCAGAAAAGGATCCTTGGGTCTGAGATTACTTCCTCCAAGTCTATTTTCTATTGTGACTTACCCATTTTAATTTTTTTCCTGAAATAGTCCAGGGGCTTAAACTAAGGGCTTAAACTGAGTTTTATGTTGGATCAAAAGGCTAATAAACACCATATATGACTAAGCTTGTATTAAAATGAAATGGTAAATTAATATATATATGATAAACTGATAAGAGAACCTACTAATGCTCGTGTGTGTGTGTGTGTGTGTGTGTGTGTGTGTGTGTGTGTGTGTGTTTTATAAGAGCACACTGTTAACACTCTATTCACTATAAACATTAGAAAATTATATAGGATGTTATTTTTAGGGTAGTAAGTTCTGTAGAATCGATGACATAAGCTTCCACATTCCAGGATCTTGAACATATTCTGTTCTTATTTGTTGAACCATGAGCTTTGAAAGCAAACTCTCCTATATCTGAATTGCCAACAGGGAAGTAGCAGTCTAACACTACATACATATCATTGAATCTAAAGGTAATAGTTTTTTTTTTATATAATCAATAAGATAATTACAGAAGGGATGAACACACAACAATTAAGTATCTAGAGTGAAAGGGAAACAAAAAAGTAAGCTTTTTTTTTTGGAGGGGGGTCCGGTCGTGGGGCCTGAACTCTGAGCCTGGGTGCTGTTCCTCAGTTCTTCAGCTCAAGGCTAGTACCTACCACTTGAGCCATAGCACCACTTATGGCTTTTTTTCTGCTTATGTGGTGCTGAGGAATCAAACCCAGGGCCTCATGCATGCAAGGGAACGCTCTAACACTAAGCCACCTTCCCAGCACCAAAAGTAAGCATATTTTAACTCCATATGATAATTTCACAGGGGATGAAAGAACTACAATTAAGTATCCAAAAAGAGCCATCACAGCTGCACAGCATCCTGTTATATTGTTACAATTGGTAGCTCTTGTTAACTTCTCAGTATGCCTAATATATAAATTAAGCTTTGCCATAGTTATTATTGTGAATCTCTTAGCTTACCATAGTATTCTGTTCATTTGTAGATCCCCAAAAGATGACTTACTTCTTCTATTTAAAGACATGCCTTCAGTGTTCAACCATGCATTTTCAGTCTTCTCCATTATTAACAGCTCTTTCTCTGAGTATAGGTTTTTTCCCCCTTGTTTAGGAAATGATACTGAAAGTTAAAGAATCCAATCTAATAGAAAGTGTAAACACCCTTATGCTCTAGGAGAGAGGTGTTTGCTTTTTTTTCCTCCCAGGATGGATAACAGGACCTATTAATAAAAAGGCTGCTCTAGAAATTTGTGTCACTGAAACTAGAACTGCTTTTTTGTTCTAGCTGTTCCTGGGGCTTGAACTTAGGGCATGAGCCCTGTTCTTGTGGGATTTTTTTCTTCTACCACGTGACCACAGCTCCACTTTGGTGGTTAATTGGATATAAGAGTCGCTTGGATTTTTGTGTTCGTCCTGGCTATGCATTATCCTCAGAACTCAGCCTGCTGAGTAGCAAGGATTACTGGTAAAACAACAGTGCCCACTGCTTTAAGTGTTGTTTTTTATTGTTATTCTGAGCTCCAACTCCTTTCAGGGTGAAAAGCAGTCACTGGGGATTCAGTTTTGCATGGGTTTATTTGTATAGCAATTTTTAAATATTTATTTGCTCTCTTGTTACATTGTTGCTACTTTATTTTATCTTCATTTAGTATTAGTTTCTACATTTTACATTTTATTATTACCAACATATTTCATGAAAAAATGGGATTACTGCACCGAGAAATTTAAATTAGTACAGTATTAGTGGTTTGCCTCATTCGAGAAAGGTTCTTTGCCATAGAGTTCCCAACACATAGAGAGTCTCTTCACTTAGGACACCAGGCTACCACTGAAAAAATGGGGCCTGACAGGAAAATGGACAGCACCAGTGGGATACCTCCAGATAAGGGAACTCTTAGCCACATTCCAAAAACTCACACTGCCATTGTCAAGATCAAGAAACACACCAACCCGGCCCAGAGGCTTCTCTACATAGTGAGGCAGCAGTGGGGAGGTGGTAAAAATGGTGGAAAGTGTGTTCTCTTTCACAAACAAAAGGAGGAAAAGATCCTCAGATTCAGTGAGGTTGCTCCCTATGGAGGAATCCCTCATAACTCCCAGGGCCCAGGTGGAAGAGTCATCCACACTAACCTCCCAGTAATGTTTCCCGGAGCTGAAGACTTGGCGTCCAAAAGCAGTAAAGTGGAAGGACTCTTCAGAATTCAAAACTGCATAGGGATTGTCGTGTCCACCACAGCTCTCAACATCTTGATTCCGCATAGCATCATTGAAGGCAATCTCCACCCGGTGCTGGCTGAGCCTCTCTATCAGTCCAGGAATGGGAGGGGCACCGAGCTCTGGCCTCAGAGGAAGAGGCAGGAAGAACAAGACTGACTCACAGCTTTCTAGGATCAACTATACATCCTGAAGCAGTTCCACATCTGGCTTCTGGTATGTTTTGATCAGCTCCTGATACATATTCCTGAGCTGATGCTTCTTCTGAAGCATTTGGGTTTCCCTTTCTCTGAGTTGCAGTAACATGGCTCTTCCTTCATTGATCAGTAGCTGGGAATGGTGTCTTTCCTCCTTCTGGACACCCAGCTCTAAAAACAGCACTCTAAAAACATCCTTAGTCATGCCTCGGAATAGCTTCACATACCAAATCCATTGGTTGATGAATCTCCTCTTCTCCTGTAAATTGTGCTGGTTTTCTTGAGTCTTTTCCCATACAGCATGCATCTGCTTTGAAATCATCTCCATCTGCTCCTCAGCAGCCCTATCTATGGGATGGTGTTTGTGAGCCCTGTGCTCCTGAGACTGGGAGCAGCTCGTACAGGGCAGGGCCCTGTCTACCTCACAGAACATCTGCTTTGTCTCCCTGTGTGTCCTACACATGTATTCCTCAGAGCTCAGAAAATGCCTGAGGCTGGATCTTCTGGCAATGGCCACCAGGCTCCTCAGAACCATGTTGGTTTTGAGGTCTCTCTGCTGGCAGCATTCCCTGCACACAGGGCACCTGGATGGAATCTGGGTCTCTTCTCAGCAGAGGCAGAGACAAGGTCGACAAAAACTGTACCCGCACTCTAGGGTGACTGGCTCTATAAAAGTATTTATACAGATGGCACATTTCAATTCCTTCTGGAAGTCCTGGGCAGTGTCAGGGTCCATCATTCCTAGAATCTAATGAGATGCTGGTGGCTCACCCGTAGAAGCCTAGCTACTCAAGAGGTTGAGAGCTAAGGATCAAGCTTTGAAACCGCCTCGGCCACAAAAGTCCCCCTGACACAGATTCTTATCTCCAATTAACCACTCCAAAATCACAAGTGGGCTGTGGCTCAAGTGGTAAAGCACTAGCTTTGACCACAAAATGGCCCAGGGACAATGCCCAGTCTTGAGCACAAAGTGACCCAGCAACACTGCCCTACCACTGGGTTCAATCCCCGCAACCAACAAAACAATACCCCCACCAACACCACCAAACCAAGGAGAGAAGAATTAAAAGAGGAGTAGATTCTCTCACTCTAATCTTCACCTAGAGTATCCAAGCTCCAAATGGCCTCCAGGCTGCTGATGTAGGATCTTCAGCAATGCCTGAGTCTCAGGCTTCCACTCTATTTATACTTAAAGAGGGTGGGCCCAGGAAAGGAAGTCTCTGATTGGTTGCTTAGGGAAGCTGATTTACATATCAATAGGAGTTGGAATTTACATGCTGTCCACCCCACCTTTCACTTCCTCTTTCAAGGACCTACTTCTTACAATTTGTTTAGGTTATTTGGGTTAGGTGCAATGAAGGTTTGTCCAGGATTGGAAGAGTTTATTGTGTTTGTTATATTTTGTTTTGTTTTGTTTTTTACTTCTGTGTATGTTTTATAATGGAACTATGCGTTTATTACTTTTCCACAAGACTGTAGGCCATATTACTGACATTATCCACTGTATGTTGTGGGTCTTCAAAAGTATCTGAGTTCATATTTCTTAACAGGCTAACATCCTATATTTTTTTTATTTGTAATTTGTCAGGCCTGATGTTGGGCTGGTACTTTAACACTTAAGCCTTGTCCTCTCTGTGTTTGCTTTTGGTTTTGGAATAGAAACTTGTGTTTATTCTTAGGCTCTTCTGGACTGAGTTCTTCCAATTCACACTTTGCACAAAGCTGAGATGACAAGAATTATCTCTTGCTTGAGTTGTGATCAGGATTAAATCTGCCCACAGACCAGCCCATCCCAGCTTTCCCATCACCTGCGTGAATCATACCAGTAATCACCTGACTGTCGTTGATCACCTGACTATGAGTGAACAAAGATCCTAGGCTCGGAGATCATTTCCTCTTGTCTATTGTCTATACTGACTCATACTTGCGATGTTGTTGTTCTTGTTTGTCTGTCAGTGCTGGACTTGTACTCAGGGTAGAGGATCTGTCCCTGAGCTCTTCTTCCACTCTATTTCTCTTATCTTTATTTCAAATATCATTTATGCCTTTTTATTATAAAATGATGATATATAATTTAGTAACTCAATGCCGTTATTGAGAATGATCTAAAAATTATCATAGACATAAATATACATATATATATATACATATATCTATATACATTGGCTTTCAAGAGCACATTATTAATATTCAATTGGCTATAAATTTTATCCTATCAGAAAATTCTCTTTAGGGTTATAGGTTCTGTAATATCCCTGTCATAACCTTTCCCATTTCTGGTTTTGTTACTATAATTAATCATGTATCTTTCTTGCTGTTGATCCATTAGATTTGAAAGTATAATCCCCTATCTGAATTACCAGCAGAGAAATAGTAGCCTAACAGTATGTTTGCATCTTTGAGTCTCAGGCATTGACTCTCAATCTTTTTTCAAATTTTTCTTTTTAAAAAAATGTTTGTCATTAGTGATGCGGAAATCTGGGTCTGAGGGAAACCTTAGCTCTTCAGCTCAAGGTGAGCCCTGTACCACTTAAGCCACAGCAGCACTTCCAGCTTTCTGGTGGTTTATTGGAGATGAGTGTCTACTACTTTCCTGCACTGGCCAGATTTGAACTGAGATCTCAGATCTGTTTCCTGAGTAGCTAGGATTACAGGGGTGCTCCACTGGTGCTGGCTAAGCATTATTTTTTATCTTCATATGATAATGACAGTGGGGATGAATGCACAATAATTGGGTACATAGAGTGAAAAACAGACACCAAAAAAGAACCATCACAGCTGGACAGCAAACTGTTGTATTGTTACAATTGTTGGCTATTGTTAACCACTCAGTATGCTGAATGGGTAAATTGAGCTTTGCCATTGTTATTATTAATCTCTTAGCCTGAATTAATATTCTCCTCATTTTTACCACAAAAATTATGACTTATTTTTTCTGAAGCCATTCTTTCATCTTTAGTGTTCAACCCTGCATTTTCTTTCTTCTCCATTATTACCAGCTATTTTTCTAAGTATTCCAATTTATTTTATTTTATTTTATTTTTAGGAATTAGTACTGAAACTTAAAGAATCCAATCTAATAGAAAGTTTAACACCCCAATGGTCCAGTATAGAGGTGTTTCTGTTTTTTTCTTCCCAGGATCTAGTAATCAAAAGTCTGCTCTAGAACTTTGTGTCACTGAAACCAGTACTGCTTTTTTGTTCTCGAAATTACTGGGGCTTGAACTTAGGGCATGAGCACTATTCGTGAGGGTTTGTTGTTGTTGTTGTTGTTGTTGTTTGCTTTTTTTTCTCCTACGACTTGGACCACAGCTCCACTTTGGTGGTTAATTGAAGATGAGTCTTTTGGACTTTCCTATATGAACTGGCTATGAACTGCCATCCTCAGAGCTCAGCCTGCTGAGTAGCAAGGATTATTGGGAAAACAACAATGCCCACTGACTTAAATGTTTTTTTTTGTTTTGTTTTGTTTTGTTTTTTGCTGTTATTCTGAGATCCACCTTCTTTCATGGTGAAAAGCAGTCACTGGGGATGCATTTTTGCATGGGTTTATTTTTATAGCAATTTTTAAATATTTCTGGCTCTGTTGTTGCATTGTTGCTACTTTATCTTATCTTCATTTTTTACATGTTATGTTTTATTATATGTTACCTCCATACTTCATAACAAAATGGGATTACTGTGCATAAAATTCAAATTAGTACAGTATTAATGGTTTGCTTCATTTGAGAAAGGTTCTCTGCTATAGAGTTCCCAATGTATAGAATCTTCACTAATAGTGGTTTATCATTGGAGAAAAAGGGTCTGACAGGAAGTTGGAAATAGCCAATGGCGTATCTCCAGAGAAGGGAACTCTTAACCACATTCCAAAAACTCACACTGCCATTGTCAAGATAAAGAAACACCACAACCCCAAGAGACTTCTCTATATAATGTGTCAGCAATAGGGATGTGTTAAAAAAAAAAAAGTGTAAAGAAAGTTCCCTTTCACAAAAAGAGGAGGAATAGGTCCTCTGATTCAGGGCGGTGGGCCAAGAAAAGGGTGTGTACCTGAGTTCTCATTTAGGGAAGTTGATTTACATATCTGGAGTTGCAATTTCAATCCTGGAAACCACACCTTTAACTTCCTCTTTCATGCAAATGTCTCTTACAATTTTCTTAGACAGTGACAAGTGTTTATTTTGGCTAGGTGAAAGTTAAATTTGAACAGGATTGGAAAACCGTTTTTTTTTTTCTTACCTTTTTGAATCTTTTATTTTTGTACTATGAATTAATTACTTTTCCACCAAAATGTAGGTGACTTTTTATCTTGTGGTTTTGAAAATTAGCTGAGCTTTCATTGTGGAGTTATTAGATGATCATCCAAGTCTTTTTATTTGTAAATTGTCATGCCTCCTGCTTGTCTGGTGCTTCACCACTTGAGCCATTTCAATCTTTTTATTCTCATCGGACTTCTAATCTCATAAAAAATACTGTATTAATTTTCTATTGGTAATGTAGTTCCCCAATTTTAATTTATGCAAGAATTCTGAACTGATTTCAAAAATGAAGGACATTTTAAAGTAATTCTTTAAAAAGCTATGAATATGGAGTTGTATATAATTCATTACTTTTGTTTAATTTTTCACACCTCAGTTGTAGAGTATGCTCAAAGGTTATTTTTACACTAATCTTTTTCTTTGAGGAATTTTTTTAATTAAGAATATTTGAGAGATATTAATGTTAGTTCAGCTATTTTTCTCCTTCATAAGGAATGTGATTTAAGTTAATACACAGAAAATCTAAGACAGATGATACATTTGGCATTTAGATCAATTTGTGTAATTACTTTTTTATTTAAATACTGAATAGTTGTTTCTGAATTTTCAATTTATTACCTGAGTCAAAGGTATATCATTACACTTGCAGAATCTAATCCACTGTACAAAGTTAAGTAACATATTAGCTTGAATTTTATTTTTTTGTTCAACAATAATATTCAAGAGGTATCATTTCAGTAGGTTTCACTGAAAAATTATTAAGATATGCCATATCTACAGATATTTCATAATTCTATATTCTTATTTTTGGATTACATTGATGTAATCCATGTGTCTGTACTCCAATTGTGTTAGACTTCCAATTATTCATCTCACATCTTTGCTTTGTTGCAGGATTTCAGCATTAATGTTTTCTTGTTTTCCGTGGTTTTTATTATTTTTTCATCTCACTATCACCGATGTAACTTTTTAACATACAAAAAAGAAAATTCACTATTGCCCAGCTCAGCATTCTTTACATTTTCAAAAAGGCAAGTGAAGCTAGTGACATACAACATACATCATGAAATGATTAATATAATGTATACAATACAGTAATATCAAAATATTACATAAAAATGTAATAAATGTAATGTTATGAAATTAAAATACACTATTATTAAACTGTGACATCAAACATTTTCTATTATTATCATAATATAATAATATAAAACCTTGCCATCACTCTCCAACTTCCTTTGTAAAGCATTTACACTTTGTGGAAACCTACACCTGAGCCCCTTTCCTGGTAATGAATGGACTGTTAAATGTCTCTAGAATTTGGGCCAGCTCCCAGAAGCCTCTGGTATGTTTGGCTCCTCCCCTCTTTCGCTCATTATAATTAGGCCTGAGAGTATGCCACCTGGTCCTCTTGCGACAAAGTAAGTTAGAGGACAAGAGCCCTGTTTCCCAGCTGGAAGCCTCCAGGTCTTCATGCAAAAATGATCTCCAAGTTGTCATTTGTCTTAGTCCTGCAGCCATTATTGCCCAAGCATGTAAGCTCAGGTAGGTGCTGGAATAGAAAGCTGTTGTAGCACAATCTGCTCTGTAGTAGGGGTCCTTGAGATGCCAAGGTACCCCGCCTCTCCTTGGGCAGGATCCACATAGTCTTCAAGCTTTAAATCTTCAAAATCTTGTTGCTTCTTCATAACTTCCCTCTTCCTGAAGCCTGAGAGGTCTGAGGGGCCCTCATCCACAGGGGTCTGGATGGCTGCTAGGATCTTGTCCTGAAACTCAGGTGCCTTAATCTGTAAGAAGCAATAGCAGCTCCTTCTTCTCCTTCTCCTGGAAGAGCTGGTTAACACACTCATCTTTCTTCTGATATAGCTCATCCAGTACTTCCATCTGTTCTTTATAGAAATCTAGAGACTCTTCAATGGTGCTGATAGGTTTTGACAGCTGGCTGCATCCATGTTGGAGTTTATCCACTTGCCTCTAGTAGCCTACTTTTTCCAGGCAGCTTGTGGATGAAGCAGAATTTCAGGGTCTTCTTGGGCACTTGTATGTCCTGCTTCCTTTCCCATGGTTTCAACTCCTGGAGAAGAAAACCTACTGCTTCAGCTTTCTCTGGCTCTTGACTACCATATTGGCCAGGCACCCATAGTAGGTCTGTTGCTCCTGCAGCTGTTGGCTAAGGTTCACCTTCTTTAATTCATCAATGGATAAAGATAAAAATCCCACATAGTCTTTGGGTTGTCTGTCTTCTAGGACAGTCACAACAAGTAGAATCACCCCCTTTCCTTTTTGCTCACTCCTCCTTCTCTAGTGAAAGCCAGAAAGCTCAGCTGGGGCCATATCTGCTCCTGCTTCTGTTTGGTGGTTTTGAGGCACATCAAAAGTGTTGTATAATTTTTGATGGACCTTCTTGGTCCTCAAACTTTGTCCAGCAACTGTGTCTGCTTCTGCAGGTGCTGCGGCAAGGCCTCATTCTTTAAGGTCAGCTGCAAATTGTAGGCCCTGTGCTGTTCACAGGTAGCTCTGAGCTCCTGCAGCTGTTCATGACGCTCCTGAGATTCTGAGCCACTTGGCTCCTTAACTCAGCCATCTCTTTCCATTCTTCTAACTTCTCCTCTTGCTGGTACATCTTCTTGCTTCACCTGCAGCTTTGAGTGCAGCACACTAGAGAGCTCCTCCTTCTGTTTCTTAGCCTGTGGAAGGCATCCTGCAGCTGGCCCAGCTGCTCTTTGATCTCTAGGTTATGCAAAATTGTGCATCTCATGGCCTCATTAATGTGTAATCTTCCCATTGTCTTGAAGAGCTTAGGCAGATCCCAGGCCTTTCCCTGCTGCTCCAGTTACCACAGCCGCTCCTGCTGCTTCACATTTTGGAAACTGAGGCTCTAGTTTTCCTGCCTGTGAATGTAACACTGCTTCTCACATTTCTGTTGCTACTTCTGCAACTAATAGGTCTTGGCTGGCAGCTGTAGCTTGGTGAGTTGGTCCTGCAGGCTGCTGCTGGAGGGTAGCTCTGGCAACTGCCATTGAAGTTCCACCATGTTTTCCTCTAGGTCAAACACTTATCACACCCATTGCTCTTTCTAATCTCTCAGTTGGTTCTTCTGTTGAATCTTGTCTTTCCTCATGGACCTCTCCAACTTCAAGTCCTCTGCAACATGGTCTCTCTCCAGGCTTAATTTGATCATTAATTCTTTCATTGTCTCTAGCTTTCTCCACCCATGCCTTCTCTCTTATTAACTTTGTTTATCTTTTGGTTACTCTCTTGGGGTGACATGGGGCTTCTGACATATTGTTAGTGATTCCAGTGTCAGAGGAAAGGACACTAGCAGGAAAGGAACCAGAGGAAGATTCCAGGTCTGCATGGTCTTTGGTCTCACCCTTGGTTGATTTACAGTCCACAGTAATGATTGTTTTGAGGTTACCTGTTTTCAGTTTTCTTTTTGTTGGTGTTAGTGGGTCCACCAGGTCAATTCCTCTCCAGATACTCTTGCTGTTGTTTCTTGCCTAAAGAAAATTTTATTGTGCATGCGTTTCTGGTTTGGTTAGATATCGCAGCACTGGGATGGGGAAGGTGGAGGGGCCATATTCCTAAGCTTTCTGAAATCACTTCTATTCTTGCAATCACCCACTTCTTACAAGATCTCTGAAATTCACTCAGTCACCACATAGTACCTTTACTTCCTTCACCTGCTGGTAGTGGTATGAGTCAATAGAGGAAAATGACAGTGGTATTAGGCTGCACAGAATATGGATGTGGCCTCGATTCTTGTATCGTATTGGTCAGCTAGAAACAGGTATGCATTGTGGGATCATTGTGATCCAGACACAGTGGGTGGAGTCACCCCAGACCTGCTCTTACAGTCCTCCCCCATCTACATATCTACTTGGGGAGCAGGAAAGCACCAGCTCCTGTTTGCCCTCCCCATCAAACCTGCACACTTGGGCTTTTAACTAGGATTAGCTCTAGTTGGGTTCCTCCACAGTTGTACTGGAGACTGCTAAAGACAATGTCGTCCATCCCACAATTACAACCACCAAGTGATCCTGAGTGGTTGTTCTCAGATCACTGTCATAGTCCCTCTTATGCTGGGACTATAGCGGGATCAGACCCAGAGCTTAGGGGATGAGTGAGTGACAGAGAATAGGGATACTGGATACTGCATCATTTTGCAGTCTCTTTCCTCATATTACAACTTGATCCACATATTTTTACATCGCAGAAATACCATCCAAATAATTTCCATCCAATCCTCCAGACTGCAAGACTGTGCTACTCCCACAATTCACTCACTCCTTACTGCAAGTTTCTAATCTGGGTCTGAATCTGTTCCTCTGGCCGCCAGGTCTCTATCCCACACCTAGCATACTATGTTCCCATAAGAGAGAACAATGAATTGAACCAACCTATGTCTTTTAAAAAAATTTTATTGTGAAAATACCATACAGAGGGGTTACAATTACATGGGCAAGGTAATGAGTACATTTCTTATCAAGCATTGTTGACTCCTCCTTTGTTTCCCCTTCCCATCCTTTCCCATCTCCCCCGCCCCACCCGACCAAAGTTGTAAAGTTCGTTTTTCAACATAACGACTTGTATATCTCATTGTTGCAATGGGTCCACCAGTATCCCTATTTAAACGGTTTGTTTTTGCCCTTCCTCTCCACAAATTATACCAACATCAAATACAATGAAAGCAGGGGTTATGCTGTGGGGGAGGGACGTATAAAACAACAAAGAACTCATCTTATAAATATGTTACAAACAATTGCAAGAAAGAAAAAAAAAACAATTCATTACTTATCGTGGGGTTCATTTCACCTAACATCAACTTATCTCATCTTTTCTGCTTGTCTCAGACATATACTAGTTATTGCAAATAAGGGAAACCATGGGACTTGTATTTCTTTGGGCCTGGCTTAGTTCACTTAATATAATTTTTTCCAAGTCTTTCCATTTCCTAACAAATGGGGCAATGTCATTCTTTCTGATGGAGGCATAGAATTCCATTGTGCCAGAGCCTGTCGGCAACAAAAGGGAATCCTGAATTAGGGGGCGAGGATGCAGAAAAATAAAGACATAAGACAAAGGATGGGGTAGGGAAGTCTGCAGCTCAAGACTACAGCCCCATTTATTCTTAACTTTTCCTATTATATACTATTAGAAGTCAAGAGGTAACATAAGGTTACCATAGTGCAGAAAAACAAGGAAAATTTAATAAAAAAACAAAGTGCAGTAAAAACAGGACAAGGTCACCTGGTAGAAAGTAAAACAAATTCTGTAGACATAGCAAAGCAATCCCGGGCACCTGGTGTTTTTCATGAAAGCCAGTTCCTTGTGTGTGCCTTTAAGTGAGCACAGGGATCAAGATGACCTTAGAGCTTTACTGTGGACTCCCAACATCTCCCCCATCTTTGTTTGAAGAAGCGAACCCACCTGTCTTAGGCTGGGTGGATAACCTTGTCTGCCTTAACCGTCATCGGGAACTTTTTCAGAGCAAAGATGAAGGCCCTGTCTTAGGTTGGTCAGACTGGCACCCCCTCTTACCCGTCTCTGGCTACAGTTCCTCTCGGGGGAATTTATTTATATAGAGCTTGATCTTATGTAGCTGGCTAAACTCGTAAGGGAGTTTTGCAGTGCACGTATAATACAAGGAAGGCATAGAAAAACCATCAGCAAAAGCATTCCCAGGGCAAGCAATGACATTAGCAATCCTTTAACATAAGTCAGGAAAGGAAGTGATATAGCGTTGAAATTGTTTAAACAGTTTTTTTTTTAGCAGTTTTTGCCACTTTAGAGTCCAGAGGTAGAGCTTGTGTAGTATTATGAGCAAGCTGATTAAGATAATGGGCAGTTTGTACATTTTGTGTTAGTGCCACAGCAGCTGCCGCTGCAGAGGCAGCTACCAAAATAAAAGCCAAAGCATCAGCTACAAGTAGTCCAACAAATGGATGAGGGCACATTAGTTTTTTCAATTGTCTTAACTCCTGAATGCCAGAATCTTTATACCAAGTTTTAGAAATATTTACAGGAAGCATAACAAGATGGTTGTCTAACAATAAGTATGGATTCAGTTATGCCTCTATAAAAGCAATTATTAAAAGAACAATTAGAACAGGTGACATTAAAATAATTAGCTCCTATAGAGATATTGAATGGTCAATACATAATGACATGAGGTGGTGATACACAACTCATAATATTTTTTTAAAAGGGATGAATTGGGCCAGGTTATGTTGTTGAGTGCAGTCACCAGCTTCCAAACATGATGTTGAGGATGCCCATTCATCCACCACAGTACAAAATTGTACTTATTAGTAAGATTAGCTCCAAACCAGTCCATTAATTGAAAGTTAGTTCCAGAAATATTGGTAAAAAATGGCTTCACATGCCTTTACCTTATTGGATGAAACTTTCCTCCTGTAGATACTACTATTTGTGAAGAATTAATGCAACGGGGTATTATATGGATGGAGGAAAATTTGCATGAACTGGGTACCCAGTTGGTAAAGATGTCATCTGTATATTGTACATTTGATTTTTGTCTGGGATCCAAATTTTATGAGTCATGGATAGCATTATAATACAGCCTGGAATGGAGCCTTTAGAGCTGGTGGTAAAGTAAAAAGGAGTTCCAATGTCTGAAACTGAGGTATCTCCTATCTTGGTGTGCTGGATGAAGGGATCAGGGGCTGTACTTTATGCTGATCTATTGACGTTGTAGGGTGCACAATCGGGGGATCTGGCACGTAAGCCTAATGTGTCAGGGTTTGTGTCATCAGAATGAGTCTCCACAATCCTAACGCAATGCTCAGGCAACCAGAGGGATTCACTTTCTTCCTGTGAAAAAACCCAAACATGTCCTCAGCCCCATGTTAAAACTGGATCGAGCCCATGCCAATCACCTGTTAAAGGATCTTTCCACTTAACTTGGGCAAACTGTGCTTTGGAAAGGCCATTACAATCCAAACTTAAAAAATTTAGTACAAATAAAGCATGAGAAGAATATTAAAAGGAGAGAAGGGGTATAATTTGGTGTTTTAACAGCCCATTGGCTTGTTTAACAATTTCTTGTTCTTGAGGAATATAGAGAATATCTGTAGAGTGAAAAATCTGGTAAAATTTACAAAAAGTTTGAAAAGTTTGTCCGACATATCCCTGACCATTATCAGTTTTAATATGTTTAGGAAGTCCCATAAAGGCAAAGCAGTGTAGGGAATGAGCAATACCATGTTTGCTAATCTCCCGGCAAGAGGAGTAGCCATAATAAAATTAGAGTAGGTATATGGTAACATGGACAAAACGAAGATGGAATCAGGCAGGAGTTTAGTCTACTTTTTCCATGGTGGAGGAGATCAGGGTAACTATGTCGATTTCCTCCCCGTGACTGTCAGGCTGTAGCAGCAGCAGCAAAAGCAGGGTCTCTCAGTGTCTCCAAGGGACTCTCACACCTCATGCTGGGCTGTATATTTCTACACAGACAGGTTAAGGATACAAGTAATACCTAGGCTTGGCAGGCTGTGGCCCCACTAGTTTTTAAGACTATTTAGACAATAGCCCAGGACAAATTACCAAGATGACAAGCTTTTTAACTAGATAGTTTTTTAATAAGGCTGATTTTCTAGGCAGATATAGAGGGCTCAGGCCTGTACTACTATTTTCCATGCCTTTTTCTTCTGCCTATTTTGCCACATTTTTTTATGACTCTGGTCCCTTATTCTAAAAAGGGGATGATGGGTGAAGATTCATCTTCTGTAACTTCTTCAAGCTTACTCAGGGGTGTTGATCCTACCTAGCAATGAAGCTATAACCTTAGTCTATTTTAGAAAGAGGTTGCCAGGGTTAGATGTCATTAAGAACAATATTTTAACTTTTGACAAATGCACAGACTTTTTCTCCAGCTACAGCAGTGTAGCTTGTTTAGCACTCTGGTTTGTAAAAGCATCTTTAGGAATGTGACCTTTAGGAATGACCCTAACAATGCCTAAGTCATCTCTGCAGGTCTTTAGACAGATGTTAATAGAAACACACTCTCAGGTTTACAAAATATTTTCTTGAACAGATAAATTTCTTGTAGCTGGTGTTAGCTCAGAAGTTACTGTCAATTAGGGCTTTTGGCAAATACAGGGGCTGGGATTTAAACCATCACCCACATTTTTATAACTTTAGCTTTTTATTACTATCACAAGTTACTAATGTTTCTGTCCCTACAAGGTAGATAGTCATGGACATTAGGCATGCTTACAAACTATCTTCCCATGACCTTCTGGCTCTGACCAATTTTTGAAGGGCCACACACAAATGACTCTAGGATATGACATTTTTGCCATCCAAGCAGTGGCTTACTGTCTCTGGATGCTCCTCCATTGCTCTTGTCCCAGGAATGTCTTCTCTACACTGGGATAAATGCCTCATCTGCATTCCCCTTAGCTGGTTGCTGGACTTGAACTCGGGGCCTGAGTGCTGTCCCTCAGCTTTACAGCTCAAGGCTAGCACTCTGTCACTTTGAATCCCAAAGCAATTATTTTGGTAATCCTAATTTTTCCACTTTGAGGCAAATGTTAAGAACAATTTTACTTTTAACTTTATATCAAGAAATCCATTCCTAATCTTTTAAGCCTCCTATTAATCTCTTTTATTATTTTATATTATAGTTTTCATTTAAAAAAATCCCTTAAAATCTTGAGGCCAATTATCACTCATTGTCTCTTGGATGCTTGTTTTAAAACAGATACACTTTAAAACTCTTAAATTCAAATGACAATTTTTCCTTAATGCAAGAATTACAATCACCATCACAGTACCAAGAAGCTAAACTTAACACTTTTATGACTTTTAAAAATATATCCTAATTGTAGTACATCATTGAAAGCAAGTCACATTATACAAATACATTTTAACCCTCTTTTTAAGTCCAAGGGGGCAGTTTTAGAAATACTAATCAGAGCATCACATCACTAATTTTTACCATCATGTTTCTAGTATTTATCTGTAGAGAAAAAGGAGAGAACAAAATATGCCACTTGGCCCCTCCTGTGGAATGCGCACGCAACTAATCTCACTCTTTAGGGTAAGATGAAATGCGTTTGTGCCAACTTGTCCTCTTTCACCATGCGTGGACTCTTCCCATGGCCCATCCCACCATGTATGACCAGCTGAACTGCACTTTTGCAGGTTTACCCCTTATTCCTAAAGATAGGTCTTTTGTTGGCTTTTACATTTTTTCCTTTTCTTATCTCTTGGTTTTTTGAATGAAAATACATACTTTTAGACAACAGAACAGTAATGTCTTTGACAGTGTTAAACAAACTTTTATATTTAAACTTTTAATATTTATCCCCAAATTTTAGCCAAGAGAAGTAAATTCCAAACAGCCAATGCATTTTGTTAAGCCAGATAACTTTATTACAGTGTAAACAGCCTTATGCATTTTAAAATACCAGATTTTTTAATTTTTTTAAGTTAAAGAATCCTTAAAAGGTCATGTAAAACAATGTGAAAAGTCTTTAAAATTTTTGGTAATGTCCAAAACTCATAACCTTTTGACTTTTAAACTTAAACTCACCCAATTGTAACAGAATGCTGATAATTCTTATCTTAAACATGTTCACAAACACACACAAAACACACACAGATCTTAAAGTGCGCAAAAATCAATCAGTTGTATTTACATTTAAAACTGGTACCAATTCTAAAACAGAACTAGACAACACAACAACAAAAGGCTGAGTTGGGGGCTAATGGGCCCCCAGTTCATCCCTACCTCAGAAAACATAGAACAGAAAACACACCAAAGTAAACAAGACAAACAAGTGGCCACAAAGACAAAATCAGGTCTCAGTGAATGGGGCGACATCTCACCACCACTCACAAGTGGGACTCAAATCCACTTACCAGGGGATTCAGACCCCCTCTACTCACCTCCGGAGGACTTTTCTTTTAGATTCCTGCAAACATTGACCCAAGGTAGAGGAGAATTCCCAGTCATGTTGGGGAAAGGGAAAGAAGTCCCTAGTGGCCAACCCCTCAGACTAACAGGTTCTCCCCCATACTCTCCCCCATACTTGGGCCAAAGCTTGAGGCTAAGGTCTTGCTGGTGTCACTTGTAGGTGGTCAGTGGCATTTTCATCCGGCTGTGAGTTCTCCCTGCCGGCCCTTTTAAGTTATTGTTAGATCCTCCAGGTTTTTCACCCCTACCACCTCCCTACTTCTGGATCCAGAAAGGGTGGAGTAGGTGGCTGTGAAGGGTAGAAACGGGGGTCAGTTTAAAGTATAAGTAAAAAGGAAGGAGCTAGAGAGAAACAGATATTTTTTTAATATTATTTTATTTTATTTGAGAACATATTGTACAGAGGGGCTACAATTACATGGGCAGGATAATGCATACATTTCTTACCAAGCATTGCAGCCTCCTCCTTTGTTTACCCTTCACCTCCCTTCCCAGCCTCCACCCTCCCCCACCAGTTAAACCCCCCTCCACCCCACAACGACATTGTAAAGCTGGTTTTGACATGACATTTTGTACTTGTCATTGTTGTAACAGGTCCACCTGAATCCTTAAACGACTTGTTTGTCTGCATCTCCTCCACATGTTATACTGACATCAAATATAGTGAAAGCAGGGGTTACACTGTGGGGGAGGGACATACAAAGCAACAAAGAAATAATCTTATAAATGCGTTAGAAACACATGCATGAAAGAAATGAAAACATTAAAATACATATTTAAGGGTTCATTTTCCTAACATCACATTATCTGACCTTTTCCGCTTGACTCATACCTATACTAGATATTGCAAATAAGGGAAACCATGGGACCTATGCTTCTTTGGGCCTGGCTTACTTCACTTAATATAATTTTTTCCAAACCTTTCCATTTCCTAACAAAAGGGGCAATGTCATTCTTTCTGAAGGAGGCATAGAATTCCATTGTGTATATATACCACATTTTCTTGATCCATTCATCCACTGAGGGGCATCTGGGTTGGTTCCATATCTTAGCTATGGTAAATAATGCTGCAATAAACATAGTTGTGCTGGTAGCTTTAGTGTGGTCTTGTTTATAAACATTTGGGTAAATGCCCAAAAGTGGGATTGCTGGATCATATGGGAGATCTATGTGAAGTCTTTTGAGGAACCTCCATACTGCTTTACAAAGTGGTTGAACAAGTTTACATTCCCATGAACAATGAAGTAAGGTTCCTTCCTGTCCACATCCCTTCCAGCATCTGTTGTTGTTAGAGTTCTTGTTTTTTGCTGTTCTAACTGGAGTGAGGTGATATCTCAATGTTGTTTTGATTTACATTTCTTTTATGGCTAGGGATGTTGAACATTTCTTCATGTGTCTATTGGCCATCCTTCTTTCTTCTTCAGAGAAGCTTCTCTTTAAGTCTTTCTCCCACTTATTTATTGGGCAGTTGTTTCTTTGAGGATTTGTTGTTGGGTGGTTTAATTTTTTGAGTTCCAAGTATATTTTAGATATGAGACCCTTGTCCGTTGTATGGCTAGTAAAGATCTTCTCCCAATCGGTGGGCTTTCTATTGATCTTGCTAGCCATGTCATTTGCCCTGCAGAAGCTCTGCAACCGTATGCAATCCCATTTGTCCAACCTTTCTTTGATTTGTTGTGCTTCCGGGTCTCTATTCAGAAAATTTCGGCCTGAGCCAAGGAGACCTAAGGTTTCTCCTATTCCATCCTGTAAAGTTTTCAGAGTGTCTGCTTTGAGTTCAAGGTCTTTGATCCATTTGGAGTTGATTCTGGTGCAGGGTGATATATAAGGATCTAGCTTTAGTTTTCTACATGTAGTTAACCAATTTTGCCAGCACCATTTACTGAAGAGGCTGTCTTTCTTCCATTCTATTGTTTTAGCTTCCTTATCGAAGATTAGATGGCTATAGGTCTGTAGGTTCATTTCTGGGTTTTCAATTCTATTCCATTGGTCCTGAGGTCTGTTCTTATGCCAATACCAAGCTCTTTTGATTACTATGGCTTTATAGTAGAGTTTGAAATTTGGTATTGATATTCTTCCAGCAGTGTTCTTTCCGTTGAGGGAGGTTTTTGCTATTAGGGGTCTTTTATTGTTCTATATGAATTTTTGGATTGCCTCTTCGATTTCCTTGAAGAATGAGGGTGGAATTTTGATTGGTATCGCATTGAATTTGTAGATAGCCTTGGGAAGTATTGCCATTTTCACGATGTTAATCTTGCCAATCCAGGAGCATGGGAGGTTTTGCCATTTTTTAAGTTCTGTGTTGATTTCCTTTTTCAAGATTTTAAAGTTTTCATCATAGAGGTCCTTCACTTCTTTGGTTAAGTTAATTCCTAGGTATTTTATTTTTTGTGGGGCTATTACAAATGGAGTTGCTTTCCTAATTTCAGCCACACTTTTTTCATTGTTGGCATATATAAAAGCCATTGATTTTGGGTGGTTAATTTTATAACCTGCTACTTTGCCAAAGTTTTGAATCAGCTTGAGTAATTTGGGAGTGGAGTCTATGGGATTCTTTAAATACAAGATCATGTCATCTGCAAAGAGGGAGAGTTTTATTTCTTCTTTCCCTATTTGGATCCCCTTTATGTCTGCATCTTGTCTTATTGCTGTAGCTAGCCATTCTAATACTAGATTGAAGAGAAGTGGAGAGAGTGGGCATCCTTGTCTTGTTCCTGAGTTAAGAGGAAATGGCTTTAATTTTTCAACATTGAGTATAATGCTGGCTGTAGGTTTGTCATATACAGCCTTTATTGTATTGAGGAAGGTTCCATGGATTCCTAATTTTTCCAGAACCTTCATCATAAAGGGGTGTTGGATCTTGTCAAATGCTTTTTCTGCATCTATTGTGATAACCATGTGGTTCTTATTCTTGCTCCTTTTAATTTGATGAATAATATTAATTGATTTGCGTATATTGAACCAGCTTTGCATCCCTGAAATGAATCCTGTTTGATAGTGGTGTATGATTTTTTGGATGAATTGTTGAAGTCGATTGGCCAAAATTTTGTTGAGAAGTTTTGCATCAATGTTCATCAAAGAAATGGGTCTATAGTTCTCTTTCTTTGATGAGTCCCTGCCTAGTTTTGGGATGAGGGTTATGATGGCTTCATAGAATGTGTTCGGTAGTGAGCTCTCTCTTTCAATTTCATTGAAGTGTTGGAGGAGTATTGGTGTGAGGTCTGCTTTTAAGGCCTTGTGAAATTCCGCTGTAAAACCATCTGGTCCTGGACTTTTCTTAGCTGGGAGGTCTCTTATTGCTGTTTCTATTTCAATGCTTGATATGGGCCTGTTAAGCTGGTTTAACTCATCTTGGTTTAGTTTTGGCATGTCAATATTTGCTAGGAAAAGGTCCATTTCTGTCAAGTTCTCAAACTTATTAGCATAAATTTTTGAGAAGTATTCCCTTATAATGTTCTGAATCTTGGTTGTTTCCGTGGTGATGTTTCCATTCTCATCTCTGAGTTTATTAATTTGGGTGTGTTCTCTTCTTTTTCTGATAAGGTTTGCTAAGGATCTGTCAATTTTGTTAAGTTTTTCGAAGAACCAACTCTTTGTTTTGTTGATTCTTTGTATAGTTTTTTTTGGATTCTAATTCATTTAATTTTGATTTAATTTTGATTATTTCTTTCCGTCTACTGGATTGGGGTTTATCTTGCTGTTCTTTTTCAAGGAGGTTTAGATGTGTCATTAAATTGTTAGTTTCAGATCTCTCCAATTTGTTGATGTAGGAGCTCACAGCGATAAACTTGCCTCTGAATACTGCTTTTGCTGTGTCCCAGAGGAGCTGGTAATTTGTGTGTTCATTTTTGTTGAATAACATGAACATTTGAAGAGAGAAACAGATATTGAGGCAGTGTTAGCCAGTCTCCTCCAGGCTCTCCCATCAGGATGAATTTGAGAGAAGAAACATTCCAAGAATTCCAAAATACATACACACAAACTTTGAGACAAAACACATTTACAGCTTGCGCTTTGTAGACTGTCAGACAGAAAATGTTGGACTACAGATGGGCCCAAATGTCCGCACTAGTGGATAGTTTACCCTGATGGGGATCTGGGGGATGGATCCCACCGGCCCAGTTGGCTGTCTTATAGTGTGTCAGCCAATACCTCTTGTGAACCCCAATACAGAACCTGCAGGCTACACAGATACCAGACAATTACAAAGCCACAATGTTTTAACTTACAGGGCATTTGCATCATAGTGTCCCCGAATTTTTTTTTTTTTTTGCTAAGTTTCTAAACTAATGGTTCCTTCCTCCAGGAACCAGGGGTATACTTCCTCAACAAAGTAAAAGAAACATTCTAACTGACTCTGTCTAACTTTCACTCCTTGAGCATGAAGCATACCCTTGAGAGCTTGCACATATAGCATGAGGCTGTTACATTGCCCCATAATTTTTTAATCCCAACTATACTCTCTCCCGCTCTCTATTTCTGAACGTCCGCTTACCTTAGCTGGGTCCTCTGCCATGATTCCAGGTTTTCAGGTCCCTATTCGGGCGCCACTTGCCGGAGAGCTGCCGGCAACAAAAGGGAATCCCGAATTAGGGAGCGAGGATGCAGAAAAATAAAGACATAAGACAAAGGATGGTGTTGGGAGGTCTGCAGCTCAAGACTGCAGCACCATTTATTTTTAACTTTCCTTAATATATACTATCAGAAGTCAAGAGGTAACATAAGGTTACAATAGTACAGAAAAACAAGGAAAATTTCAGTAAAAATAGAGTGCAGTAAAAACGAGACAAGGTCAATTGGTAGAAAGTAAAACAAACTCGTCAGACATAGCAAAGCAATCCCGTGCACCTAGTGTTTTTTAAGTAAGCCAGTTCCTTGTACTTGCCTTCAAGTGAGCACCAGGGTCAAGATGACCTTTAAACTTTACTGGTGGCTCCCAAAACCTTTCTACTTCTTTTTCTCTTCCTTTCTCTACTTCTCTCCTCTTCCTCTTCATCCTCCTACTTCAACCCCCTCTTTGTCCTCATTCCCACCTCAGCCACCATGATATCCAGTCCTATCTGCACCATGTGATCCTTAGGCTCAACCCAACCCCAGAGATCAGCAGACACAGTCAGCCCTGGACCCAGGCCTCTGAGACCAGAGCCAGAAGTGTTCCTTTGCCCTCGTTCCTACACGGAGACAAGAGATGTTAGCTTGGAGCTGGGGAGAAGATACTGTTGAAACTGAACTCCCTATGAGGTGCTCAGAGACTCAGAGTCCATACCACTTCCTGAGAGATGGAAGGAGGCTCAGGTCTTTGAAGAAAAAGTTATCTCAGAAGTGCCACATTCAGGCAGGAAAGCCTGGGCCTGTGTTATATAATTTGAGAAATAAAGGACACATAAGCCTGGTTCCTGGTGGACATACCTGTCATCCTAGCTGCTCAAGAGGCTGGTTCAAAGCCAGCCCAGACAGAAAAGTCTTTGAGAATCTGTCTCTCAAATTACCAGCCAAAAGTCAGACTGGAGGTATAGCTCAGAAGATAGATCGCCAGCTGTGAGCAAGAAAGCCAAGCAAGATCCTTTGTATGCTTCATTTCATCTCTAGAGTGAATACAAGGCCCTGAGTTCGAGGGAGGAAGGGAAGAAGAAGAGGGCGAGAAAGAGGGAGGCCTTGAGTTCAAACAAAAAATGCAATTTGAATTTCTGTTTAATTCAGTTTTTCCCTTTATACACCCACCCCTTTATCCTATCCCTTCCACTGCCCGCCCCTGCTGCCCACTCTCTTGTTGGTGAAGAGAGGGAGATCTATCCTCATGTCTTTGTTTATTTGTTCCAAAGCCTGATAGTGATGTGGAGACTCCACATATCCAGGGTGCCCTCCCCCATCTCCTACCTACCCTTTAGCCCTCAGACCTTCCTTAATCAAAGTAGCTTCAGGGGACACACCCAACTCGCATCTCCCCAAAGCCAGCCCAGTGAGCCTGCCACCCCACTCCCACCCCAACTCACACCTGAACTCAGACTACCTTTGGGGCCCACGGGCATCTGGGCATCAGAAAATTAGCTGCAATTGCTCTGTATTTAGCACCTTCATCTTCCCGGCACTCAGCTTGGACCTCGTGTCTGTGATTTCACTCTTAATCAAGAGGCCTTACAGTCTGACTTCAGATACTAACTTTTAAGGCTCCTCCTGTGTATGAAAATGAAGATGCCTTACTTGCTCCACCATGGAGTAAATCACAGAGGCCTGGCAGAGAACTGAGTCTGTATTTCACAAAATGGGAAGGGAAGAGCCTGGCACAAGGAAGGTAGAAAGGGTGGCAGAGTGGAAGGCAAGACTCAAAGCTTGGGTGAATCCTGGGCTTCTGGGGAGGTCAAAGTAAAGAGGATCATAGATCACAGCCAGCAAAGCAAAAAGGCTCCATCTCAACCAGCAAGCAGGGCATGGCGGCTCACACCTGTCATCCCAGCTCTGCAGACAGCATCGGTAGGACTACAGTCCAGGCTGACCAGGACAAGAATGTGAGGCTCTACCTAAAAAGTAACTAAAGCAAAATGAGCTGAAGGCTCTGGTTTGTATCTGTCCTCCCAAAAGTGCATGTGTTGCAGGCTGACTCTCATGGGCCTGTGTCCGTGGCCCTTCAAGGTGGGGACATTGAGAAGTGACGAGTGTCCCACGGTGTCATGAGGGTAGGCTACCGATGGTGGCATTTGTGGCCTTATCACAACAGGAAGAAACTGGCACCATGGCACAAGCCTGTATCCCTAGCTACTTCGGAAGAGGAGTTCAGAGGGTTGTGGTACGAGGTCAGCCCAGACATAGAAGTTTGCAAGACCCCATTTCAACCAGTAGCTTGGAGTGGTGGCATGTCCCTGGCATGCTGACTCAGTGGAAATACAATGGCTGGGAGCAGTGGCACGCTTGTGCCATCCCCAGAGATATGAGACAGCACAAACAGTAGGACCACATACCACTCCAATTCAGGCATGAGCAAGACCCCATCTCGAAAATAATCAACCATCCAGGCGCAGTAATTAAACAACACAGTATATCTAATATGTCTATTAGTTTTCCTTCCTCTTCTTTCAGAGTCTTTTTGATGGTGCTGAGGTTTGAACTGAGGCTTTTTGCTTGCTTCTTGCTGACTGACCAGTGCTCTGGCATTTGAGCAATGTCTCCAGCCCAGATGTTTCTTGATTACATTGGAGATGGAGCCTTATGTTCCTGGTCTGGCTTTGAGCCGTAATCTTCCAGATCTCAGCCTCCAGAGTAACTAGAATTATATTGTCCCTGGCTCTTTCTAGATTTTTGTGTAAAGCTCTGTTCTCTTGTGACCCTAAGGTCACAGTCTTCCCAATCTTTTATTCTTCTGTCGCTTCAATCTTTTCCCAAAGCATCAGGAGAAAAGTAGAAGAAAAATAACAAAGCTTTGGGGCTGGAAATGTGGCTTAATGATAGAGTGCTTTCCTAGCATGCATGAAGTCCTGGGTTCTATTCTTCAGTACCACATAAACAGAAAAAGCCAAAAGTGGTGCTGTGGCTCAAGTGGTATAAAGCTAGTCTTAAGCAAAGGAAGCTCAGGGATAGTGCCCAGACCATGAGTTCAAGCCCCAAGACTGGCAAAAAGAAAAGAAAAGGAATTTCCTGCCCAGGCTGGCTTCACACTGCAATCTTCAGATCTCAGCCTCCTGAGTTGCTTGGTTTACAGGTGTAAGCCACCAGCACTCAGCAAAAACACTTTAAATATAAACTAACAGACAAGTCAAGCTGTAGACTTACAGCAATGATATTTCTAAGCAGCCACAGGTCCCTTGCAAGAACACCAGTTGGGCAAGAACCACAGAGCCCAGCACAGCTCTCTCCCACATGGCCTGTGTGGGAGCAGTTCCACTGGGACAAGAGGCTGCCCTCCACTCTCACTTGCCAGGGGAACCTGAGTCTGAGGCCCTGGGGGTAGCCAGAGACTCCGCATCGAGAGAGAAGGAAAAGGGCAGGTCTGTGCTAATCAAGTGTCCCATCACATCGTGCTAGACCATGTCAAACATGTGTCCAGTTATTTTCTCTTGGTTTACCATCAAGTGAACACCAACCCATACCACATCTCATGGGGGGTGCTCAGGAGCAACTGGACAAGTGGTCTTCTTTGTTCCCGTCCAATGCCACTCTGTGATCCCCAAGTGACCCCCGTGGCAAGGTGGAAGGTGTGTCTGATGAGATCTTGTGTGCAGGTTCATAACCGCAACTCTGTCATCTTCAAGAGTTCCCACTACAGAAAGGACCAGCAGCCCTGGGCCTGGGTCATGAGGCTGCAAGGTCCTCCCCACTAAAACTCCCCAAGCAATCACATGGATGCTTTCTTGTAAATTCCCTCTTGTCCAGTCCTGAGAGCCTCAACCACAAGTACCCATCCCATGCTTCTATTTCCAAAGGGGAGCTGGGAGTGGAAGTCAGTCCACAGTGAGCAACAAGCACCCGGCATAAACCAGCCCTCAGCCGGTGAATATGCCAACAGCCCAGTGGACTTCTCTACCTAGGCCGAGGTGCGCCACGGTGGCTCTGGCCCCATGCCTCTTGTCCTCAGGCAGTGGTGCTCCGATCATCCATAAAGGGAGTGCCTACCTGAAACTCCAATATCTGAGCTAGTCAGCTGGGAGTCCAGGACAAACTTGCTCTCAAAAGATTCAGTTGGAAGGAATCACATAAGCCAAGTAGTGAAAGAACAAGGCCTGCGATGAGGTAGGTAAGGGAAAAAAAGGAGGAAGAAAGGGAGGAGAAGTGGGAAGAAAGGAAGGGTAGTTGAAGAAAGAAAGGGAAGAAGAGAAAAAGGAGGAGAAAGCAGGAGGAAGGAAAGAGATGTGAAGAGGGGAGAGGAAAAGAGGAGGAGGAGGAGGAGGAGGAGGAGGAGGGGGAGAGAAGGAGGGGGAGAGGAGGAGGAGGAGGGGGAGAGGAGGAGGAGGAGGAGGAACCTTAACAAGCACACTATAAGATAGAGGACAAATGGAGATCTGAGCCAATCTTCCCATGTCTTGAGGTTTCCGCCAGTGACCAGAATTTATGTGAATGTCCCCCATGCCTCTAAAAGTGAGGAGAGCCACAATTATGCCATGTCCCCTCATCCAGCCATGTAGCCCTGGGTGCTCCCTTTCTCAGCGGCCTTTTGACACACTACACACAATGGCAGAGCTGTAGAGCACACTGTAGAGCACACCATCTCCACCCTGTCCCCAACTGTCACAGCCTAGAGATCACAGCAAGTCCAATGTGATGCTTCTGCTAGCTCCAGAGTGCCCCCCTCTCGGACCTGCTCTGAGCCCCCTCCTCCCTCTCCACCTCGCCCCTCCCCACACAGCCTCAGGTCCTTGAGCTTGCTCTCACAGACAGTGTCTGTCTGCTTTCCAATGCTGTGACAAGATCTAAGGAATTGAATTAGAAGGAAGAAAGGTTTCTTTGGGCTTGTCTCCGTCTGTGGTTTGCTGGAGCTATAGCTTTGAGCTGAGGTAGGCAGCACATGTGGCAGCAGAATCACAATGAGGAGAAAGGAGAGGGGGATGGGCTGGGAAAAGTTACTCCATTCAAGGGCACATCCCCCACCCTGTGGAGACATTAATCCATTGATGAAGGTAGCAACCTTGGAATCCAATCCCCTCTCAAGGACCTACCTCCTGATAGCTCACTCAGCTATGAGGTCATCAGTGGATGAGCCCGTTGGTGGAGCCAGAACCCCATGATCCAATCACTACTCAAGGTCCTGCCTCCTGACAGCCCATTCAGCTATGATATCATCAATGGATGCCCATTGGTGGAGCCAGATATCTCCTGATGGGATCCAATCACCTCTCAAGGCCCCGCCTCCTGACAGCCCACTCAGTTATGAGGTCATCAGTGGATGAACCCATTGGTAGAGACAGAGCCCTCAGGATCCAATCACCTCTCACTATGGCCACCAGCTGGGGAGCAAGCCATCAACTCAGGAGCTTTTGGGGATATTTCAAGTACAAACCATACCAGAGGGCATCATTGTTCAAGTACCCCCAAATCCTCAACCCCATCTGGGGCCCTCCTACAGTGGAGCATCCTAAATGGAACACAGTGTGCCACTGTGGATAGCTGAACACAGAATCCAGGACTCCCTTACTGGAATGTTACATTTGCATAAAAATAGTCTGAGGCCTTATTATGGCTGTTGACAATCATTGTGTTTGTCTAATTGAGCTTGTAAGAACCAAGAGGTTCCCCCAATTCCTGACCAGCTGCCCTGATGGCTTTTAAAGCAGGAGCTCTTCTTGCTAATTCAATATAAAGAGACCATATTTCCTCTCCAGGGAGACACTAATGACAGAGAAATGTGATTTCCTGCTGCAAACTTACCAATCCTGCTCCACCTCCACCAAGCCATGTGTTAAACCCTTGGTCCCAACATTGCGCTTTCCCCTTCACCACAGTAACTACTTGCAGAAAACATCCTCCTCCATCCAGCTGTTTATTTTTGTTTTTGTAATATCGATTTGTGATACTGATTGATATTCAGCTTTGGGTAAGGAGAAAGCACAGAGAACCCCAAGGATAGAAGTGTGGCTCTGTCACGAGTCAGCTCTGTGTTTTCTGTCAGATACTTGACCTTGACTTGGACCTTCCCTCTCAATGAGAGAGGTTCCTCATCTGTAGATGAGAGATAACAAAAGCACACATTGTGGCTGTGAAATTCAAGGGCAAAGTGCATGTGAACTATTTGGCATGGTCACACACCTGGTGGGTGCCCAGCAATAGACTGACCATTTGGTCCAATTACTTGGTGGTAATTGAAAGGGGGAAAGGGAACATTATTTCAAAGTATTGAGATCCATGGCCTGAACCAGGCCCCTGTCTATCTTGCTTCTCCTCTGACCCTCATTTCCCACTCTGCTAATGCAAGGTAACAGCAACAATATTCTGGAAGTATTGAGAGACTTCTATGACAACCAAATAAAATGTCCAACCATAAAACAGACCTTCTTCGGTGGGTTACTTTTATGGCTTCCCACTCAGAGTTCATCTCCTCTATGGCCTGTCCCTTCTAACATCATAGGTAATGGTGAAACCCTTCTTCTCTGGGCTTCATCTCCATGTGCCACCAGTCTGTAACTGAGGAAAAAGGAGTTGCCACACGATGAGAATCAATCTGACTGCATTTTTCATTCTAGTTGATGAATATAAATGATTGGAAAATTAAAAAAAAATTAGGCTATTAAAAATAGCTTCCAAGAGCCATCTCTCAATAAATTATTTTCAGGCTTAAAAAACCCATCTTCAAAGAATATAAATGGTAATGGCAACCATCTGAGAAGTCAGTAATCAGATATAATGGTCAATTTCTCTGATATTATTGTCTAATTAAGCAATTTGACTTTCGTGGAGATTGTATGTAACTGAGTCAGTATAGTCTAAAAGGGATGTAGAACCGATTTCTTTTGAGCTAAAGACAAAAAAAAGAATATTAAACTTTAGTACAAGGAAGAATAGGTTACAATTTATGTTTTCTGCTCAATTGGCTGCTTTTCGAAAGCATAATTCAAGAGTTAAAAAGAAGCCTGACAGACGAACTGTGAGGGGAGCGGGACTCCATGTAGAGACCCGGACGCTGGGTAGGTACCAGTGCTATGCATGGAGGACAACTCCTGAAGCCAGTCTCAAGCAGATACCAAAGGGGCCTGACATTCATTCAGAAGTATGGCTGTAACCAGGAGAGAAACTTGAGACAGACTTCAGTCAGCACCGTGAGCCTCAGAGTGATATAACAGAAATGATTTTAAATAACAGCACTTCCGTTGTCACTTTTCTTTCCTGGATACTTCTTTTGGTACTAATGGATTTGTTGCTGCTGCTGCTGCTGTGGAGACAAATACAGGAGAGAGAAGTTATTTAAAAGGCACAGAATTTCATCTTAGCTCATGGTTTTGATCCAAGGTCCACCAGTTCGACAACTCTGGGCCTGCACTGAGGCAGAGCATCATGGCAGCACATGAGAACCTGTGGAGGGGGTGGCTGCTCACCTTATGGCCAGAGAACAGAGAAAGACAAGGAGGAGGAGCAGGAGGAGGAAGGGGAGAGGGCTGGGAAACAATGAGAGCAGTGAAAGCTTTCTCCATCGGCTGGTGGCCCAGGGAGGAGGAGGGAAGAGAGGAAAGGAAACATGTGGTTTAATTCCACTCTGGGTCAGCCGTTCTGCTGGCCCCAGGCCAATGAGTTCTATATCTGACCACACTGAGACAGGTAGAAAGGGGGAGATTAAGAGCTCCAAGGGAGACACCACTTGGTGGCTCTCATTGTGTCAGCCTGCAGCAAAATGACTGGGTCCCCCACATGCATTGCCAGAAAGTGCAACACCCCTCTGGCTGGAAAGGACAGTGGGACCACTTGGCCAAGTACAGTTCCCTACATCCAGGACCTTTAAGGCAGCCTGGAGTGTCCTGCCATGAGGTGTTGGCATGTCTGAGCTAGCTAGCTAGCTGTGTAAGCCTGCAGGAAGGTTACAGCCAGCACCAACAGGAGCTCACTGCTCACTGGCCATTCTGGGGCACCAGCTACACTGGCAATTCCTTGGCCCCATAAAGCAAAGACACAGGCACTCACCTATTTACACATGAGCAAAGACAGGTACAGAAAGATTCCATATCTGCCTAAGGCTGCAACAACTGGATTTGAACCTGGCTGGATGCCACAACAAGGAGTGCCTCCTGCTAAAGCCATACCTGCTGAAGTTATACCACTGCTGAGGCCATACCCCTTGCTGAAGCCACACCCCAGCTGAAGCCACACCTCCTGCTGAAGCCATACCCCTAGCTGAAGCCACACCTCCTGCCGAAGCCATACCTACAGCTCAGGCCACACTCCCTGCTGAAGCCACACCCCCAGATGAAGCCACAACCCCAGCTGAATCCACAACTCCTGCTGAGGCTATACCTAAAGCTGAGGCCACATCTCCTGTTGAAGCCACACCTTCTGCTGAAGCCACACTTCTACTAATGCCATATTATCCATTGAAGCCATGCCTCTAGCAAAGGCCATGCCTTTAGCTCATCTTCAAGTTACCCTAGAACTATGGCGCACAACGGTAGGGTTTGTAGAGGAAAGTACAGCAGTTTCTAAAAGACTTCCACTTTTTATCCAAACTCAAAGAGATCTGCGAAAATGAATTACATGATAATTGGGCAGTTTGGGTTTTCTGACTAGTAATTGTTGTAATTAATTCAGCCTCGGTGAAATGCAAGGAGTTAAAAAAATGCCTGGAAATTGTTGGAAACCCATTGTATGAAGAAAACACTCATCTTAATACAAAGTACTTAACCAAATATGACATCTTCTAATAAATCCTCCTTATACGTTGCCAGCTGCATACGCAGCTGTCAGCAAAGCAAGAGCACTGCAAAATTGCTCTACATCTCCCTCTAATTTCCTCTTGGTATGGACAGCTCGTTTGGCGATAACCCTTCCCGCTGGGCTTGGAGGCAATATTTCCCAAGAGGGCTCCATGCAAGGCCCAGGACCACATCGAAGATCCTAGAAACATTGGCTCTGACAGTAGTTTGGGGGGATCTGCCAGGAGAAACACCCTGTGCTGGTGTTGGGCAGCACTGGGTTCAAACCTCTGCTCAGTCACCCAAGACTGATACTCATTCTGCCAAGGAGGCTCCTGACTTTCAGACATAACCAACAGCCCTCTCCCAGGACCGCTGCTGGGATTTAGATTGGCTGTTCCAATGCTGTTATCAGGGTCTGAACCAAAGACGCCCCCAGAGGCTCATGGGACAAAGGCCTGGTTCTGAAGGATAGGGTTTTCAGAGCTGACTTAGTCATAAGCTCTCATATTTATTCCTGGGTAACACTCATGAGTAGACACTGGAACTGAAGCCCTGTTGGAGGAGGGCGCAGTCACTGTAGAGTATCCTCCCAGCGTGGGTCTTTTTCCCAGAAACAACTTGTCTGCCTCTGTTTCCTGGCCCCCAGATAGTGCGCAGCTCGGCTTGGCCCCAACATACCCCTCATCACAAACCCAGAAATGAGACAGTAGAGCTTGCCACCAGAGTCCAATTACAGCCACCCCCTGCTTAGCTGCTTTTTGTCCAAAATTTGACCACAATTGGTGAAAACCCAAAGCCACGATAATCTGCTCAGATATACAGCCAAAACAAAAGGAAAAAAAATGTGTATTTTTTTTTTTTTAGCATTCCCTTTCCTTCCGAAGACCACTGTTGGAGTATGAATGGGTGAATGAACTGGTCTTGTTGGCCACACAATCATTGACAAGATGGAAACTGCACCCTATAGAAAAAGTCATGAAAGCAGAAAGCACTGGGCATGTGGTACAAGTAGTAGAGTGCCAGCCTAGCAAGCTCAAGGACCTGAGTTCAAATCCCAGGCCAAGGAAGAAAGGAAGGAGAGAAAGGGAGAGATAGAAAATTTGGTTTTATAACCTCTTTTGCCTTTTCTGTCCATAAATCTGCACTTAGATGACAGAGGTGTCTAGACACATTGAATCCAGAAAATCCCCCTTTCTGAGAAGAAATCCCCCTGGATTTGGGAGGAGTGCATTAGGCAGTGGTGAGGTACAGGAGTCCTGGGTGCTGAGCTCCTGGGCAGGTCAGCATTCCTGGTCACAACAGGAGATACACCTGCTCTGTCCACCCCAGTGCTATCATTGGGGTCTGCAACCTCACTGACTCTTGACAGAGACTCTGGAGGGTGGGGACAAAGGCCAGGTCTTCCATGGCAGGGGAGATGCTACGACAAGGGAGAGACTTCTCCAGAGGACACAGCCCAGTACCAGTGGGTAGTGTACATGGCCAGCAAAGGGCGCATCAAAAGGGAGCCGGGATTCCTGAGGCTACACAGCCTGACCCCTAGTCCTCTTGGCCAGTGATCCCCGAAGAAGCAGAGCCCCTCATCAGTGTGGGATAGGATGGTGACCTGCAGTGACCCCTAGGCCACAGTGCAAACACAGGACAGTGACCTACAGTGGCCCCTAGGCCTCATGGTGTCTGGAAGCCTTGGCAGGAGGCCAGTCCAGCTCTACTAACTTCACATGAGCAGTCACAGCAAACTTGGGCATGCGCAGTTGCACACCAGGGGCGTAAGTTCCACCTGTCGATCAAGCTTCCTATCAGTTCACACTCAGTGAGGGACGGTTCACCCAATCCCGACCTGAAAAATCTCAGCCAGGCCCACGTTCCTGCAGCCAACTCACTGTCTCTGTAATAAACTCTTGAATGTGTTTTTCTCCATCATTTTCCTCACTGCACATAGCAAAGCAGAGCAAGATTGCCAGCGCAGGTCTGTTCTCTCTTTAGAAAGCCAGGAATTCCTTCCTGCCACCAAGTCAGCAGCTGAAGTCCCACCAGATCTGAGCTGGGAGCTCCCTGGCAAGCAGGGAGAGTGGGTCAGCGTATTCTTCCCCGGCTGTCTCACTTGGAGCTGACTATAGTTCCCCCCCCACACACTGGAGTTGTGCGAATACAGCCTGCCTCTGCAGTTGTGGCACATAACAGCACCCAATGGGCACCAGCTGTCTCCACAGCCTGTGCCAGCATGGCTAGGGCAGAGAGAATGTGTTTGCCTCCTCCGCCTCCTCCCCCCACCACCCTGTATCTGGCTACATGTCACCTCTGTTTCTGATCAGAGATGTTCCAAATTACAGCCTGTCATGTCTACAGCACATTAAAAACAAGCTCCTCTCTCTTTCGTATCTATACATTCCCATTCCAATTGTTCGAGGGAGAATGTGCTGGAGTTGCTTCTCTGCATTTGAACATCATCTCTTTTCTCCACATTCCCAAAGGCAGGGTCCTTGGTTAGCATGCTGGTTACCTCTCCCTCCCTGTCTGCACCTATATGATCTAATCTGCCTGGGGCAGGCTGCTTGTTTGGCAATCAAAGTTGGCGATCTAACCATTGGAAAGAGATTAATTAAAGAAGAGAGGATTTTTCTCTCCTCTTTTCTCTCTTTTCAAAGGCTTTTTGAATAAGAATCAACAGAAATCAAAATAAAGGAGTGAGAACATCCCCCCTGCCCCAGTCCAACCCCAAGTCCATCTCAGGCCCCCTCCCCACAAGTGTGTGCTCTTGACATTCATCTGCTTAGCTCCCATCTGACACCAAAAGTCAGGCCTCAGCCCTGTGGAATCAGAGGGACAGGAAGAACTTTGAATGGGATATTTATAAATTCCTCTGATACCAGCACAAAAGAGAAGCCCGACAACTTTATTGATTTAAACATTAAAATTACATGTGCTTTTTTTTTATTTTGCATTTTTCCAGAGGTGATAATGTTTCTTATTTTTAATGTAGATTGAAATCTTAGAGACTTTCCACAAGCCACTTGTGGTGATTACAGAAGATTAGTGATAACACGTCTAATTAGTGTAGAGAGACATAAAAATCAATGGCAGCAGTGGGGAGAGTTACATTGATGGAATGTCCAAGCCAAAATGGGCCTGCAGGCTGGGCTTTGCCAGGCCCCAGGCATGCTCCTGTCCCCAGGCTTTGTGGAGGCCTTTCAGGCTCCCAACATTCCTTCGATTGCTTCCAATGTCTTCGTTGCTGGAAATGCAAGGAAGAACAGAGCCCCATTCATTGCCAGAAGAACACAAGCCAGGCCAGCAAGTGTCCCATGCTCAGAACCACGTGCTACAGAGACCCAGGTGGTCACCAAGGTCCTCCAGGGTCTGACCCCCTTCACCTTGATCCAGGGGTCAGGAGAACTAGGGGGATAGAAGAGGCCCAGGGCCTTCTCTGAGGGTAGGGATAGATGTGGACCTGAAAGGCTTGCTCCAAGACAGCTGGGCTCCAACTGTGCCACTTGTGGGAAAGGCTGAACCACAAGGGCTATGACACCACTCATGGGGACAGGGCTTTGGCTGGTCCTTAGATGCTCCCCATGGTATCTCTGGGACTTTGTGCCTGCCAAGCCTGAGAGGAGGTGGACGTAAGGTCAACAGCGCCACCGTGTGTCTGTAAAGAGCAACATCAGACTGACCAGATCAGCATCGTGGTTTTTCAGTGTGAGAGATATGATTCCTGAAGGAAAATGTAGTTTAATCAATTGCTTAGGGGAAATGAGAAATAAACTCAAGAATCTGGGTGCTGGTAGGTCACACCTGTAATCCTAGCCACTCAGAAGGCTCACATCTGAGGATCGAGGTTCAAAGCCAGCCAGGGCAAGAAAGTCCTTGAGACTCTTATCTCTAGTGAATCTCCAGAAAACTGGAAGTGGTGCTATGGCACAAGTGGTAGAGTACTCATCTTGAGCTGAAGAGCTGAGGGACAGTCAAGGCCCATAACTGAAGAGAGAAAGAGAGAAGAAGGAAGGAAGGAAGGAAGGAAGGAAGGAAGGAAGGAAGGAAGGAAGGAAGGAAGGAAGGAAGGAAGGAAGGAAGGGAGGGAGGGAGGGAGGGAGGGAGGAAGGGAGGGAGGGAGGAAGGAAGGAATTCAACAGAGCTATACCAATAAAACAACTCATTACTGCCATGAGTGCCATTTACCCCTGCTGGCCTCAAACTGAAAATCCTCCTGTCTCTACCTTCTGAGTAGCTGAGACTATAGCTATATGTCACCACACCTAGCCCAGAACCTGGCTGTTTGTGAGAGCTTTGAGAAGATAACAAGGAAGAAGTGCGATTTGTACTGTGAGTTCTTCACTACATCGTCTTGTATAATCTGTGCCTTAAGAACAGAGCAATGCAGTGAAGATGGCTGCCGGGTGCTTGTACCTCACACCTGGCATCCCAGCTACTCAGGAGGCTAAGATCTGAGGACCTTGGTTCAAAGCCAGCCCAGGCATTTATCTCCAATTAGCTGTGGCTCAAGTGGTAGAGCATTTGCTTCCGGCAGAGACAGCACTTAGGCTCTGAGTTCATTTTTCTAATTTCCAACCAAAATTTTAAAATATCTGAGGAAAACTGAGTGAGAAATAGAGCGTTTGCCTCTGCAGCCAAGCCGACTGAAGTGCATCCTGTGTCTCTGATGACAGGGAGAGAACGATGGCAAATGTTCCTGCCTGAGGCTGGTGGGAACACCGGGACAGGCAGCACTCTTCTCTGTTGTGTTTTAAAACACAAGAGGTTTGCCATCATTACAGGACCAGATGCTAATGTGGTTCATGGCCGAGGTTGGCCTGAGCAACCAAGATCTTGGCTGGTTTCAGGATGAGGCTACAAACCAGCATCAGGAGAAAACAGGGCATGGTGCCAGTTTTTAAACAGACCAGAGGATAAATATCTTGTGTGTTTTTTTTATGAAATTGAATATTTTTAAAAGCATACGCAGGGCTGACCATGGTGACTGACTCACCTGTTATTCCAGCTACTTGGGAAGTAGGAACAAGAGGATCAAAGTTCAAGACAAACCAGGAAGAAAAGTCTGAGACCCCCATCTTGACCAGAGGCTGAGTGTGGTGGTGCATATGTGTGTAATCCCAGCCACAGAGGAAGCAAAATGGCTAGGCATGGTGGTACACACTAAGTATTCCCAGCAACACAGGCAATACATGCAGGAGGACAACCCAGGCCAGGCCAGGCCAGGCATAGAGTGAGACTCTACCCGGAAAATAACCAGTGCAAAATGGAGCTGGAGGCCCCTGGCTTAAGTGGAAGAACAAGGTAGAAAATTCCTAGCCATTGACTTCAATTATTTACAAATGGGTAAAAAAATTGCAATTACTGCATATATTGAAAGTGGTAGAAACAAATCTTTCCTTTTAATACAGACCAGACCTGCACAGCAGATGCACAATAAAATCTATGTGGAGGCAAAAAAAAGCCATCCATTTACATTCACTGTAAATCTCCTGTTTGAGTATTGTTTCCTAAAGGAGACAGGAAGTGGAGCCTCAAGAAAATAAAATTTATTTAGAGATTAATGTGGGTCCAGAGGTTTGACATTGTTCACGCTCCACAACATTTGTGCCAGCTAACATCAGTGAACTCAAGTTTCCCCCATACTCTTTAGGCTGGCCTTTGTTTGAAGTGTTTGCCCTGCCTCTTTGGGAACACCAAATTTATAGTAAACGAGTCTTGTTTCCATTTTTATTTCCTTAGTTGGAAACATATTTTCCCATGTCTCAGACACTGCAAATTACCATTTGTGTCTTTTACCCACTATTTTGACAAAGGTAATCAGCCTTCATCTTATTGATGTGTAAATGCTCTTGATATATTATGATGATCACACTTGCTTTCTATGATGGACGCTACAAATGGATGACAGCCTAGATCTTGCTAAGCTATTTTTTGTTTAGTCTATGGTGATAATTTTCCAAACTAAAACTTGTTATACATGTTAAGTTGTCAAACTTACCAAAAAGGAGTTGAAGGTGTGGCTCCATCGGTAGAATGCCAGCCAATGAGGAAAGTGCCAGGTTCTAGTGTCAGTCTCAGACCTAAAAAAGAAAAAGAAAGTTACCCATCCATATTTAAATTTTCATGTTGGACAAGAACATAAAAGTAAGCATATATACTGTCCCAAGGTTTCTATGCTTGCTCGCATATATATATATATATATATATATATATATATATATATATATATGAAGTATATGTACATATATATGAATATATACGAATTAAATATATTAAATATATACAATAGAATTAAATTATGAAGAATATTATGTCTTTCTCAGGGAAACAAGTAGCCTGTGGAGTGAGTCAAGCTCAGAGGACAGAAGGCACGTATCTTCTGTCAGATGTGGCAGTGAGATCTGAAATGTGACCATCCCTGAAGGCACACACCGCACTACAAACGCACTTCCACAATTGCACTGCTTATGCAGGGAGGATTTCCACGGTGTGACTCCTCTGAACAAAGAGCTGACAGTCTTCCAGATGAAAGCTGCAGAGCTGAAATACATCCTGTCTGAGGGGCTGGGATGAGGGGAGGTGGGCGGATAAAGTGATTGGGAGCCTGAGCCCAGATCATTCTGTAACCCCACTTGGTCCTCAGCTCCAGTCAGCATGTAGAGCCTCTGAGGCCATCCATGCCTCAGTGGATCCTTGAGAGTGAAAGGTGGCCGTGGCTGTGGTTGTGGCCGTGGAAGTTGCTGTGAGTCCATCAGTCAGGTAGGGCGGCTGTACCCAGAGGGCTCAACTCCACCTCCTCGCCAAGCACCAGACAAGGCTGTGGAAAGCCAACCAAGCCTCCCAGTCATTCACCCCTACCTCAAAGCGATGGGAAGTGAAGAGGCCAGAGTTGCATCCCCATTCTGTTTCCAGGGAGATAAGGAATTCTGCAAGCGGGGTGTTCTGTCTCTCCGAAGTTATTGGGGGGCCCATCCCAGCATCCCGGAAGCAACACTGCTCACTGCTGTGGAAGATCTGGGGGTCCCAGCCTCCTAGGCATAAAAGCAAAGAATCTTGGAGCTCCATTCACTTGGGCCTCCCAAACTGGAAGCCAGCGTTGTGGGAGCAGTGGCCAGGCCAGGCCAGGCCAAGCATGGACACGGACTTGGAGGGTCCTTGCACCCCACCATGCCATCATCCTTCATGCATGGAGGATAAGAGTCGTCAGGAAAGCAACGCAGAACTGCACCTTGTCCCTGTCTCTGCGTCTCATGGCTACAGGACTGCAAAGCTGTATAAACTCAGTGTCAGGCCTGGCTGGGATTACACTCCTGCCATCCCAACTGCTCAGGAGGCTGAGGTCAGAGGATTGTAGTTCAAAATCTGCCTCACCAGAAAAGTCTGAAAAACCCCATCTCCAGGATAACCAGCAAAAAGTGGGGCCAGAGACACGGCTCGCGGAGTAAAGTGCCAGCCAAGCAAGAGCAAAATCCTGAATTCCAAGTCCAGCAGCCCCAAAGAAGAAAAAAGAAAACACAAAACACCAGAAACATTCAGAGAGTGTTGAAGTACTTTCCCAGCAAGTGAGAGGCCATGAATTCAAACCCAAGTCCTGTCAGGGAGGAAGGAGGGCTGGGTCACATTGGACAGCAGGGATTTCCACTCTCCTGATTGCCTCAAGGTGAACGCAGGCGTGGGGGGATGAGGCCACACTTGTCTTGATACCCCCACATCTCATTTTCTGCCCCATTTGCAATTCAGGTTTGCAAGTGTGTGAGGGAGTGTGATGCCTGTACTCAGATTTCTGGTCCCATTATGCAAAATGCATGATTCCAAGCCAGAAACAAGGCTTAGAGGAGATGAATGCAAACTTGGGGGTCTCTGAGTCATAAACCTGCTTGGGGGAGTCATGTCCTATGGTTCTGTGCTCATTTCCACCTTTCCCCATTTCTCTCCCAATTTCGTTATGATTTCCTTCCAGGCCCTGTCCCCTACTGGGCCTTAAACGCCATGCCCGGCTCTCATTTCTGTTACTGTGAGTCAACAGCAGAGGGGAGGTATTGAGTCCCGGCCTTGAACTCATTGGATATGGTCCCCAGAAAAATATCCCTCACTGAGAACCAAGCCTCGAAAATGTGGGGGTTGTCTGTCTGCCCCCAGGGTGACACTGGCCATTTCACAGGTCTCTCAGCATCATGGCATCAGGAAACACAATGGAGAATGTCAGCAAGGCTGCGCTAGGAGGGTGGAGGACCCCAGCCGAAAGAGCCATCACCTCAGGCCAACTCACTGACTGATCCACAATCCCGGCTCCTGGGCTAGCCTCTGTCTCTCTGAGCACATGAATCCCAGCTGAGCTTTCTTCCTGCAGCATCTCCATGCTGAGGCTGGGGGCGGGGGGTCTTCATGCTCTCCAATTCACTCATTAGATTCACACCAAACACCTCACAATTCAAATTTCCCGCAGATCTCTCCTTCTGGTTGACCCATGGCCTTGACAGAAATAGCTCGGTGTTGGCCAGACCCAGTTGGATGAGGCTTCCCTGCATGATAGAGAACAGTATTTTGCTTTTTGTTTTGAGCAGGCTGATCTACCCCAAAATGAAAGACGAGGGGGACCCCTGGGAAGCAAACCCTATTAGTGGTGACAACCTCACTTGTTCCATCTGACCTTGCCTAATACACCCCAAAAGACACAGTAGGTCTACTGACCCACCCTTGACTAGCATACCCAAGAGCACACAGTAGGTCTATTGGCCCACATGAACTGAACTTCTCAAGAGTACACAGTGAATATAAAACATCCAAAGACACACAAGGGCATAGTATGCCCAAGCACACACTAGGACTATTGGCTTATCCCTGAATAATATACCCAAGAGTACACAGTGTGCCTATTTCAACCAAAAACACACAGTAGATGTTCTAACATGCCCTTCACACCCAAAAGCACACACTGGGCCTAGTGGCCAAGCCTTTCTTAACACAACCAGGAGCACACAATGGGTCTCAAATGCATAAGAAAGAGTACACAGTGTGTCCAGACTGGAGGCCAGAATTCAAGACTGAAGAACCTACTCCATTCCATGGGCCATGTGTGGATGGGTGTTCAGGGTTTTGAAAAATCAAAGTGCTACTCCAGGGGTGAAAAGGGCCAGGAAAGCTCACTTCCTCCAATGCTCGGTGGAGCCACTGCCCTGCTCTGTGTCCAAGGGGAACTCTTCCTCCCGAGGGTCCGGCAGGGAGCAAGCACACCCACCCCACAACCTAACACATACATTCCCAACCCATGCCACCCCCGCCTCCCTAACCATCTCCCCATTTTCCAGCCAACTCCATCCTTGCTCTGATAGCCCCACCATACTCCTAAACCATTGCAGGATCCCCAAAACAGAGTTTGCGTGGCCAAAGGATTCCCTGACACCTGGCCAGGATTATCCACTCATGAGCCCATTAGAGATTATGAGAAGCCCGGCCATATCCAACTCCACACTGCCCGCTGTGCTTGGCAGCATACTCCTCCTTTGTCTGTCTGGTTTCATCAGCTGACCCCGGCCACCCCTGTTTGCTGGGACACATGGGTGGGGGTGAGGCCCCCCTAGATTTACAAAGCTAAGATCTGAGGCTTCTGAAGGGCCTTGGGCACATTTGTCATTTATTTCATCCCTGCCCTTCCCCTCCGGGAGCCCAGCTTGGCAGTCCTCGCTGCTGGAGGGTCCCGTTGCCTTGACAACCAGCACCGAGCTGCTATTTCGGGACTTTTTCTCTCCACCCTTGGAGCCCCAGGAAAGCAGAAAATGCCATAAGGCATTTGTCTGAGTGTGTAAAATTTTCAGCAAAGTGGCATTAATAATGTTATGGGGTACCTCACCATCCAGGGCTCTCCCAAGATGGACAGGCAGAGACAGGAGGCCAATGGCCACATTTCACCCAGCCCGTCACCTCAAGAGCCACTACTAATGGCGACAGCCAGGCAGTGTAGTGGGAGTTTGTTCCTGGGGGGACCCCCGGTCCCCATCGTGCCATGTTCTGTCATAATCAACAGCTGCTATGTGCCTGCTGAGCACTGTACAGCAGCACCATCTAAGCCTGGGGGGCAGAGGGTTCTTCAGGACCCTCATTATAAGAACATAATTTCCACACAGTCCCTGGGAAGAGAGGCAATTGTACCTTCCTCCACACACTCAACCATCACCTGCCAGTCTAGAAGGAGCCCCAGGGCCCCACCAGGAACAGCGAGATGCCCAAAGCTTTGCCCTGATGACACCCACTGGCCCATAGCCAGTCTGCTTAGCATGGAAAACCTGCTTTCAGACCTGAGAATGGGGCTTCACAGAGACCTATCTCTGAGAATGGGGCTTCACTGAAGTCTACCTCAGAGAATGGGGCTTCAAAGAGGCCTACCTCCTGGAAAGGCTGGCAAGCCCCTGGGAAAGATGTGTTGCTGCTCCTGTTTTTAGTTTCTTCACTGTATAGAAGTGCCTATTAATCTTTTACTGTTCCTGCTGCTCATTGTACTTACTCATGCTCAACGTTCCCTTATTCAAGGCTCTTTCTTAAGAGTGTTGACGACTCCAACATCTGATGAGTGTCTTAAAAATATGACTAACTCACCAGAGTTAAGTGCTACCCTGAAAGCCCCTCTTATGGAGGCTAGTAGACAAGTCATAAGTAAATATAAAAGTATTGGGGGGTTCATGACGTCACTTCAACAGAAGGAATTGTTTGTAAGAGATTTACAAGAAGCTGTAGGCGCGGCTAGAACAGAAAGAATGTATGGCAATTTCTGGGAGAACTACTTAGGAGAAAGAACTTCCTGTTACTCTCTTTCATTTATTAAAAGACTTGCTAGATCTAGGCCTCCTTGGTGCTTACTATTAAAGAAGGAACAGGAAAGATCTTATGGGACAATTAAGGCCTCTATAGAAAAAACTAATGGTTAATTGGTGATAAACATCGAAACACATTGTATTTCTTAAAAATAGAGGTAAAGCCGAAAACAAGTGCCTATCAGGTGACCAGCTGGTGACCACCCAAGAATGAAGCCCTGCAGCAAGATTGTGTAACCTTTTGCCCTTTCTCATGGAGACTTTTGCTATAAAAGTTTGTTATCCTCTGCATTAAATCGCACTCAGCATCCACTCCTCTTTTGTGTGAGTTGTCTGTTTGCCATATCCCCACCTATTCCATTTCCTCCACTAGGTGTCCTCCGTTGTCCCGACAGAGCTGGTCCGTGGCACCCACCCAGGCGGCACTAGAGTGGGGGCAGAGGGGGTGGGGACACAGGGATCTGTGGGCGAGCTGAGTAGCAATGGTGACAGATAAGCCATGTTGGTGTTATAATCGATTTCCATAATGGCTTTTGCATGATCCTGTGATCCCTCTACAATCACTCTGGAGTCCAGCATGCTGTTCTCACCATGTGATGTGTGTTTTCCATCTCGCTGTGGCTCTGCAACGACTATCCAAAGATGGAGGGTTGCTATGGCTTGAACAGGTGGGGAGGAGAGGGGGGAGAATTTTGCCTTTTAGAGGTGGAGGCTCCTGGATGGTAATTAGGTTATGAGGCCCCTCACTCATGGATGCATTAAGGCTGGCCTTGGAGTACTGTGGGTCCCAAGAATGGATTTGTTCACAGCCACCGCTGCCCTCTTACTTTGCTCTCAAGTAGTGGATATGGACAAGGCCAGGTCAGAAGGGTCGTCCATTGTGGACACGTAGAATGCCTGATGGGCAGCATCTCCTGGACTCCAAGATGGCACATGCGCTCAACATCAGAGAGGTGCTAGCTGTCCTCTGGTGGCTCTGGGTAGAGTGAGGGCTCCAGCTCCTTCCCAACGGGTCCCACAGGCCACCTGGGTATCCTCATAACATACAGCCAAGGACATTTGGATGATTTTGATAGCAAGATATAAAAGCTGCCATTGTCTTCAGATTTGGGCCTAGAGGTAGGTCCGGCACTCCATGTACATCGTCTATTCTTCATAAGATGCCAAGGCTCAGACACATGGGAGCTAGCAGAGACCCCCCTCCTTCCATGGGGTTCATCTTTAGTCAGTGCGATCACCTTTAATCTAGGAATCCGCCGGGAGAGCTATCACCCATGAGGAACCTTCTCTGGGCCTCTTGCCAGGGTGACACCCATCAACTCATCATGCCCTGCTCTTCTCACCATGCCAACTAAAGAGCTGAGCTCAGAGTAGTTTTTTAAAAAATCCCCAGGGTCACACAGCTAGGAATGGGTGGAGTTGGGACTGGGCTTCCCTGCAAGTGTCCAGGCGACTCCCCTCCTCTCTCTTCCCCATACAAGTCTATCGTGGAGATTGCTATGGCTGGTTGCCTGTGCTGACAGTAGCTGCCCCCATTTCCCTGCTGACCAACTGCTCTTCTGTACGCCTGACCCCGCCCCATCTGTGCCTCTTGATTCTGCCACAATGCCTCCCCTTTGCCCTTGATTCTCAGGCCAACCTTCCTCTCAAGCTCTCCCAGCATCCTCTCATCAGGGCCCCTACAAAAACACCCATGGTCCGCCCAGCCATGTGGAGGCCTGGCATGCCACCTGCCATGTGGTGGCTCACCATCAATGTCAGCCTGGCACCAACACGTCTGCCCCAAGCTCTCAACAAAAGCCAACTTTGCTGGCCTTGGATTCGGACTTCTAGCCTCAGCCTCAAGAAGATCTTTTCTATTGCCAAGCCAAAATGCCTAGCTGTGCACTTTTCTTTCATGACAGACTGCCCAGGTCCCAGGGTCCCAAGAGATGCCATCCCCTAGGGAGAGTCTGACATCTTTGCCTTGCAGCCAACACCACCCAAAGCTAGCATAAGTTGAATCAAAGGATTTCAAAAATCAATGCCTTTCCTTGATTCTCATTGCATCCCTCTTACAGGAATGTAAAAGCTATTAATGACTTATGAATGCATTTATGAGAGGTACAAGATGCAGTTAATAAAGCTATCATGTTTACTAAAATCCATAAAGCAAATTCAGGATGTAATACGATGTCCCCAAAGTGTAACAGATAATTTGACACAGTTTTGCTCTCTGTTGATTGTTTCAACTCTAAAATTGCATGCAAACTTTAAACAGTCATTTACTGGGTGCCAGTGGCTCATGCCCATAATCCTAGCTGAGATCAAGGGCAGCCCCGGTGGAAAAGTCTTTGAGAAGCTATCTCCAAAACAGTCAGCCAAAACCCACGCTGAAGACATAGCTCAATTAGGAGACCACCAGCCTAACAAGCAAGCTGAGCAAGTGCAAGGTCTTTAGTTTGAGCCACTTGATGAGGAGAGAAATCAGAATGTGATGCCCTTTGTGTTTAAATATTAAATTATGAAAAGATTAGTCACTTAGTTGTAATATCAATACTGGATTCTTTATAAACCGTTGGGATGGTGCATTATCAATCAGAAAATTTTGAAAGAGGAACCTCATCAACTTGTAGGATAAAATCAACCTTACATATAGGTGAAGACATAAATGTAAAGTGAAAACCCGCAGGCCCAGTGTAGCAGCACATGCCTACAATCCCAGCTATATGGATGGCAGAGATAAGAGTATCACAGTTCAAGGTTGGTCTCAGACACAAGCATAAGACCCTAGCTGGAAATCAACTAAAGCGCAATGAGCTGGGGACCTGCCTGGTAGGCACAAAACCCCAAGTTCCAACCCCAGAAAGCCCCTCCAATAAAACCGTAAAAACCAAAAACTGCAAGAAGATCACAGGTGCCATTAGGGAAGTAAACAAACTTTCTAAACAATATTGGAATTCCCCCACCCTAAAATTAAATATATACATAGATGTATGATGAATGGAGTGAAGGTGATTGACTTGTCTGCATGAATCACCCCTTGGGATAACTATTTTAAGATAATTTTAATAATTAAATATTATGCCTACTTAATTATGTAAAAATGTAGAAATTCACCATGTAAGAAGGACCTAAAGGAAGGTGATTTGGGTCTGGGAAGAGCTTTTGTATACAGATTCGGGACACAAGGTGAATAACTAACTTGCAAAGAGCTCTGGGGAATTCACAGGAACCATTATACTTCAGAGGGTAAACATGGAGTTGGGCAGGAAATGGGCTGGCACACGCCACTACTGAAAGAGATGTGAATTCCAGTGGAACTCTGTGGTCATCAGTACCTGGAATGCACTGACACCCACGGGGGAAGAAAGTGCTGCCCCAAGTATGGAGGTTCCTCAAAATACTCCACATAGAGCACCCCTATGACCCAGCAATCCCACTTTTGGACATTTACCCAAATGTTTACAAACAAGACCACACTAAAGCTACCAGCACAACTATGTTTATTGCAGCATTATTTACAATAGCTAAGATATGGAACCAACCCAGATGCCCCTCAGTAGATGAGTGGATCAAGAAAATGTGGTATATATACACAATGGAATTCTATGCCTCCATCAGAAAGAATGACATTGCCCAATTTGTTAGGAAATGGAAAGGTTTGGAAAAAAATTATATTAAGTGAAGTAAGCCAAGCTCAAAGAAACATAGGTCCCATGGTTTCCCTTATTTGCAATATATAGTATATGTATGAGTCAAGCAGAAAAGGTCAGATAATGTGATGTTAGGAAAATGACCCCTAAGATATATATTTAAATGTTTTTTCTTTCATGCATTTGTTTCTAACGCATTTGTAAGATTATCTCTTAGTTGCATTGTATGTCGCTCCCCCACAGTATACCCCCTGCTTTCACTATATTTGATGTCAGTATAATTTGTGGAGGAGAAGGGGAAAAACAAGTCGTTTAAGGATACAGGTTGACCCGTTGCAATAATGAGAAGTACAAGTTGTCATGTCGAAAACGAACTTTACAACTTTGGTGGGGGGGGAGCTTTGGATGGGGGTGTGGGGGGAGGCTGGGAAGGGATGTGAAGGATAAACAAAGGAGGAGGCTGCAATGGCTCATAAGAAATGTACTCATTATCTTGCCCATGTAATTGTAAGCCCTCTGTACAGTATGTTCACAATAAAAAAAAGAAAAAAATAAATTTTATAAAAAATGAAAAAAAGGAAAGTGCTGCGCCACCTGCAAGGTGCTTCTATCTCTGAGAAACGCCACCCAGTGGCATTCATCACAACATTAAAATTAATTATCTTGAACCCAGGATTTCCGCTTTGAGAAGCCATGACACAGAACTGAAAATAGTAATGGATTTCCAGCCACCTTCTTCCTGTGGTGGACATCTGCACACAGAACAGATTGTGAAATGAGGAAGCAGAACACATAATGGTCCATTCAGAGTGTGAAATAGTATGCAGGCTCTAAAAAGGTAACATCAGACTCTGCCCAGATGGTTAAAATGTAGTTTCTCACACATTTTGTCTAGATTATACCGACAATGAGATTTTCATCTCAACAGATAATCAAATAGAGCTGCTCGTGGAAAGGTCACTGATCATTGAACACCCAAATAGGGTTTGTTTCCCCTCCCAAAAATATCCTCTCTGTTAAAAAGGGATCTCAATCCAGTCAGAATGACCATCCTCAAGAACACAACAACAAATAAGGCAATAAAGGGACATAAAAGAGATTCATAGAGGGAAAGAAGAAATCAAACTATCCCATTTGCAGATGTTATGATCTTATAACTAAAGGACCCAAAAACTCCATCCCCAAGCTCCTAGAGCTGATCAACCACTTTGGTAAAGTACCAGGAAACAAAATTAATCCACAAAACATCAGTAGCTTTTCTTTATGCCAAAACAAGATACAATCAGAAAGGGAAATCATGAAAACAACTTCATTTGTAATCAAAAACAAGTACCTAGCAATCAAAGACCTATAAGATCTTTACAATGGAAACTATAAAAATGTGAAAAAAGAGCCAGGTGCAGTTGGCTTACACCTGTAGTCCTAGATATTCAGGAGGCTAAGATATAAGAATCGTGGTGAAAAGCCAGCCTGAGCAGAAAAGTCTCTGTTGAGACGCTTATCTCTGATAAGCCAGAAGTAATATTGGGGCTCAAGTGGTAGAAAACTACCTTGAGTACAAAGAGGCTCAGGGACAGTACCCAGTTCCTAAGTTCAAGCCTCAGGACCAGCAAAAAAAAATCCTGAACAAGGAAATCAAAGAGGACACAAGAAAATGGAAAGATATTCTATGTTCATGGATAAGTAGAATCAATATTGTGAAAATAGCCATACTGCTAAATTCAACACAATACCCATCAAAATCCCAATTATGATGTTCTTTTCTGAGATAGAGAAAATTATCCAAAAATTCATATGGAAAATAGCCATGGCAATTTTGGGGGGGGGGATGGAGCAATGTAGATTTCAAGCTAGAACTACAAAGTAAAAAAAAAAAGCAGCTTGGTATTGGCACAAAAATAGATCCAAAGATCAATTGAACAGATTAGAAGACCCAGAAATAAAATCACTATAAAGTCATCTGATATTCAACAAAGTGAAAGACATACAGTGGAAAATACATTGACTCTTCAACAATTGGTATTGGGAAAACTGGGCAGCTATATGAAGAAAACTAAAGTGGATCCCTGCTTGTCACCAATCACTAACATCAATTCAAAGTGGATCAAAGACCTCAAAATCAGACCCAAAAACTGAAACTACAACAAGACAGAGTAGGAGAGACATTAGACTTTCAGGTATAATCAGGAACTTCCTGAATAGAGTCCCAGGGGCCCAATAGATAGGAGAGAGACTGGACTACATCAAAATAAAAATCTTTCTCCACAGCTAAGGACAGAATCACCTAGAAATACAACCAACCAATTGGGAAAGATCCTTACCAGCAATACATCAGGCTAATCCCTAATATCCAATATATACAAGGAGCTCAAGAAACTAACCCCTCCCCAATGTAGTACACTAATCACTAAATGGGCAAAGGAGCTAAGGACAAACTTCTCAGAAGAGGTCAGAAGCGGGGCACCGGTGGCTCACACCTGTAATCCTAGCTACTGTGGATGCTGAGATTGGAGGATCATGGTTCAAACCAGCACAGGTAGGAAAGCCCATGAGACTCTTACCTCCAATTAACCACAAGGAAACTGGAAGGGGTGCTATGGCTTAAGGGTAGAGTACTTGCCTTGAGCTGAAGGGCAGTGCACAGGGACAGAGTTCAAGCCCCATGACAGTCAGAAGAATAAAGAGGAGGAGGAGGAGGAGGAAGAGGAGGGGGAGGAGGAGGAGGAGGAGGAGGAGGAGGAGGAGGAGGAGGAGGAGGAGGAGGAGGAGGAGGAAGAGGGAGAAGAAGAGGAAGAAGAGGAAGAAGAGGAAGAAGAAGAAGAAGAAGAAGAAGAAGAAGAAGAAGAAGAAGAAGAAGAAGAAGAAGAAGAAGAAGAAGAAGAAGAAGAAGAAGAAGAAGAAGAAGAAGAAGAAGAAGAAGAAGAAGAAGAAGAAGAAATGGTAAGCATGGCAAAGAAACATGGAGGAGATATTCATCATCCCTGGTCATAAAGGAAATTCAATTAAAATCAACCCTGAGATATTATCTCACCCCAGGTAGATCTGCCAACATTTTGCATTCCAGCAACAAGAAATGTTGGAAACAGAACTCTACTGTACTGCTGGTGTGAATGTAAACTAGTACAACCATACTCTGGGAAGCAGTCCCAAGGTTCTTCAAAAAACTAAACACAGATTTCCCCTATGACCCAGCCATCCCACTCCTGGGCATCTACCCTGAACATCATGAGACAGGATATGATAAGGACACCTGCTCATCCATGTTCATTGCTGCACTATTCACATTAGCCAAAATATGAAATGACTCAGATGCCCACAATAGATGAGGGCATCCAAAAAATATGGTACCTATACACAATAGAAATTTACACATCAGGGGCTGGGAAGGTAGCTCAGTGGTAGAGTGCTTGCCTTGCACGCATGAGGCCCTGGGTTCGATTCCTCAGCACCACATAAGCAAAAAAAAAAAAGAAATTTACACAACATTAGAAAGAATAAAATAATGTCAGTTGCAGGAAAATGGCTGGAACTAGAACAAATCATGTTAAGTGAGGTAAGCCAAAATCAGAGACAAATGGCCTATGTTCGCCCTAGTATGTGTTTTTAGTTTTTGACTATTCAGTCATCTTTTCCTTATGTATGGTATATTCACATGTATGTCTTTGGAAGGGTGTGGGAAGGGCACAGAACTAGAGGGGAAGAAGGTGACAAGTGCAACAGTGGAGGGCACTAGAAACTGATGAAAGTGAACTACACAACTCTCGGGTGGAGACAGAAGAGAGGGACCAGGAGAGAGCAAGGGAATGGAAGACACTGTAGGAAAGGAAATATACTTGTTACCTGACTCACATAATCAGAATCCCACTGTAGATCATCTCTAGAAGAACAGTGAAGTAAATTAATGTAAAATAAATAAATGAATTTTAAAAAATGTAGGATTTAGAGGCACTTCCACTGGTCCCAGTGGAGTAGGAAAGGCACCATGACCTGTGAGGAAGGGCGAGGCCAGAAGTTCTTCTGTGTGGGGCTGCGTGGGGCTGCGTGGAGCCACAGATGTGGGCCTAGGCCACCCAACCCCAACCTGAGTAAAGCCTAGTCTCTATTTTTTTATTTCTTGTGTGTATGTGGTATGTGTTCATACTTGCATGCATGTGCATGCACACATGAATAAGTCCTGGTGTTTGCTGTCCCTGAGATTTTTTTCACTCAAGGCTGGTGCTCTGTTATTGGAGCCACAGCAGTACTTTGGCTTTTTGGTGGATAATTGGAGAGAGGAGTCTCACAGGCTTTCCTGCCCAGGCCAGCTTCAAACTGAGTCCCCAGATCTCAACCTCCTGAATAGGTTGGATTACAGGCATGAGCTTCAGTGCCTGGCTTCCTCTTTCTTCTTTGCAGTTTTTCTTCTCACAAGTATTTGTCACAGAAATGGTAACACTCTAACTCGGCTCCACTGTCCCCAGCCCAGCCCAGCACGGAGTCCAAAGCCAAGACCTCAAAAATATTTGTTAACTGACTCGGGGGTGAGGAGGAGGTTCCAAAGCAAAGCTTTCAAGGGTATCCCTAAAACCAGGCAGGCTGCAGAGCCGGCAGGAGGCCCTGTTGACAGTAACTCTTCTGTCTCAGCTGGGCTCTTCCACTCTGCCAAATCAACTTAATAGTGAAAATGTCTTTAATGGGGGGAATATGGTGAAAATTAATGAACTCTCTAATTGAGATCTAGAACTTTAAAAGTAATTAGTGGCTGGGCTAAATTGTCCTTAACAGGAGTGCTAGAATAGACCAGGCAGCAGCTGGGAGGGCAGAGACCAGCTGGGAGGGGATATGTGTCATTAGCATCCCTTAACCTGTGCACAGGTGCCTCCCACCAGGCTGTCACCCTCTTAGTAGGAGCTTTAACAGAAGACCAACACAAAGAAAGAGAGAAGGGTGGATTAGCTAGACAAACAGATAAGACAGACAGATAGATGGATTAGAAAGAGAAAGATCAGACAGACAGATAAAATAGACTCATTAGATAGGTAGATAGGTTGATAGATAGGTAGATAGGTAGGTAGATAGATAGATAGATAGATTGATAGATAGATAGATAGATAGATAGATAGATAGATAGATAGATAGATAGATAGATAGATAGATAGATAGATAGATAGATAGATAGATAGATAGAGATAGACAAGTGAGCTAGTCAGGCAGACATTTCCTCCACAAGGAGGCCCTGGTTCAGCCCTTGGGTGAAGTCTGCAGGTCTAGGCCACAGGACGTCCAGGCCTGTGCTTTGCCCTGGCCCCATGTACACCCCCACCCAGCAGCCACAGGAATTGGTTGTTAAGTGGGCAATCAGTGATCACAAGCCAGCTGGCGGAAAATGGCCTCTATATTTACAGGAGGAATTAATGTGATTAAGAACATATCACAGGCCAAGAAAATGAGTGCAGTGAGGGCTCCAAATGGCTCCCAAAGGGGAAACAAGGGGCAAAGAGAGCCTTCGCTTGTCCTCTGTTGTGGCCTGCCATGTCTCCCCAGACCTCTCCTTGTCTCAGTCCTGGCACCCAGGGCGGGTCGGGCTGTGTGTGCACCCCAGGATGAAGATGGGGTCTGGCTTTGCTGGCCAGGGATAGGCAGGGAGACGTGTGTATGGGATCCCAAAGACCAGGAACCTGAGCACCTCCTGTCTCTCCCTCCTGATCCCAGATATCCAATCTCCAGGAGACTCACTACCTTCTCCCTCTCTACCATAGGTGGCAACAGTACCCCCTGCTAACCAGCCCCCACCCATCCCTCTAACCCTCTGCCTCCTGTGCCCCCACTGTTCTAATCACTTCTAAATACCCAGGGCTGGCCCCGACTACAATCCTCCTACCTACAGCTCCTGTGTGGTTGGGTGATAGGCATGTGCTACACACCTGGCTTTTTTCATTGAAATGAGGTCTCACACACTTTTTTTTTTGCCTGAGCTAGTCTTGACCCATAATTTTCAAACCAAGAAGCATCTGGGAGGCCAAAAGAAAGTGTCCAAAGATGGAGGCTGCATCCTGAGGTTGATGCAGGAGTCAGATGGCAAGGTGGGATGCAGGATCACCCACAACTGCTCAATTCCAAGACCCCAGGACACACTCAGTCTCTGTGTTTATGTGAAATCATGGCACAGTGGGCCAAGTCAACTCCAGATGCTTCCTTTGTGTTCCAGATCCCTAGGAGAAATGAAAAAGCTCTAAGGTCAGTCATTAGTTGAGATGCATCTGTTCTGATTGGTGGAAACTTCTCCCTCACACAAGTGTGCACATTCGGCCAGGCACATGTTTGCACACAGCCCTGTCTTTTCTTGGGAGAGCTGTGTGCCCCATTATTTTACTTTGGGAAGAGCTATATGGCTTCGAGTGGAGGATATGAAATTGAGGGGCGAAGGGCCAACACTGGGACGCTATCAGCTGTCAGCTGCTGCCGGTGCAGATTTTACCCCGCCATTGCCGAAAACAAAACACCACAGCCTGCCACGTTTCCATTTGTCAACCTGAGCCTCTGATAGAGACAGAAGGAGCCATCTCTGAATTCATTCTCCAAGAAGCCCAGGCCTGCTCCATCCCAGCAAATGGAGTCATGATCACAGGCTGTGTGGCTCTCCCACTGCCATCTGAAGATGTCCACAGCAGGGAGCAGCAGGTTAGGATTGCTCAGGACGACACATAGAAAATTCGACATGTCTGGGAGATGACCCTCCTCTACTTGGAGGACAAAGGAGAGCCTGCCAGTCTAGGAAAGTTCTGGATCCAGGTGGAAGCAGCTCCTCTGTGCCCTGCAGTGTCAGGCCCACCACACCCCGAGTAGCCACACCTGGGCCCCTGGTAGCAGAGCTTGGTGATGCACAGGGCCCACCAGTCTCACAGAACCCCAATTTCCCTCAAAAGCAAGAGGAGACAGCATTTCCCACAAGGTGTCACTGATAAAACAGTTCTCTGTGCAATGGGAATTTTGTTTATTTAACTTTGTGCCGGTCCTGGGGCTTGAACTCGGGGCTGGGTGCTGTCCCAAAGCATTTTCATTCACTTTCACAGCTCCACTTCTGGCTTTCAGTTGGCTCCATGGAGATATATGTCTTGAGGAGTTTCCTACCCATACTGGCTTTGAACCATGATCTCAGCCTTCTGTAGTAGCCAGGATTACAGGTGTGAGGCACCAATGCTGGACCAACATAAATTTCCGATCTCCTCCATCTGACAGACAAAGTGGGAGGGTGGGGTCTCCACTACAACAAACACTTCTGTACCATGGTGCCCTGGCCAGGAGGGGTTCCCACCCCTGAAGTGTGGAAATGGGGTTACTGACATTGACAACCCTGCTCCCCTCTCCCCTCTGGGCTGTTTTGATCATGAAGACCCTGCAACACGGTGCTGCATTCAGAGCCATACACCATAAAGGTTCAATGAATAACAGCTATTAGTGCCATGGCTCTCTTCCCTCATCAAATATGGAAAAAGGCAAGAAAAAGAAACAACTCACTGGGAATCTCAAAAACCCGTCCCTCCCTCCTTCCCCTCTGCTGCCCTCCCCCTCCCTCCAACCTGCCTGCCTCCCTTGCATTCAAAATTATTTTTAAATGCTCAGCACTGAGAAGTGGCAGCTATGTCCTGATGGCAACAAAAGGGAATCCTGAATTAGGGGGCGAGGATGCGGAAAAATAGACATAAGACAAAGGATGGGGTCAGGAGGTCTGCAGCTTAAGACTGCAGCCCCGTTTATTTTTAACTTTATCTATTATATACTATTAGAAGTCAAGAGGTAACAGAAAGTTACCTTAGTCTAGAAAAACAAGGAAAATTTCAGTAAAATCAGAGTGCAGTAAAAACAAGACAAGGTCAAGTGGTGGAAAGTAAAACAAACTCTGCAGACATTACAAAGAAATCCCAGGCATCTGGTGTTTTTTAAGTAATTCAGTTTCTTGTACATGCCCCACAATCAGCTTTGGGGACAAGATGACCTTTAAACTTTACTGTCGGCTCCCAACAATCTCCAGCTCTTTCTTCTTCTTCTTCTTCTTCTTCTTCTTCTTCTTCTTCTTCTTCTTCTTCTTCTTCTTCTTCTTCTTCTTCTTCTTCTTCTTCTTCTTCTTCTTCTTCTTCTTCTTCTTCTTTGTTTATTTATTTTTTAATTTTTTATTTATTTATTTTTGCTGGTTCAGTATCCCTTTTATTGACTCATGTATTGTGTGGACAGAAGTTTTGGGTGTTTGGGGAGTTACAAGGGTACTGCTTGAAAGGATCCTTCATGCCCATTCCAGGAGACCACCCAAAGGCAAGCAGGCACAAGAGAAAGATTACTACAAGGTGTATTAGAGAAGCCATATTTCCCCTAAGATGGAACACATGGCATCCGTCCATATTCAGTTAGCAGGAAAATCTGGGAGCAGGAAGTGAGGTGGGTGTTTGCTCAGTTGGGTCTGGGTGGAGAGAGGGAGTGGCCAGCTGTAGGGTGGGAACTCCAGGGCCGGCAGTAGCTCAGAGCTGGGTGGAGCTGAGGACCAAAGGTGGGCATAAAGCTAACTTCACTTGGCAGCTGGTTTGAGGCCTGGCTTTCCAATAGGACTTCTTGAATTGGTCTGAAACTAGTGCTGACTGCTGGCTGGCTAATCTAAGTGTGTTCACTTGGTGGAAGACTTCTCACCAGGAAGAGTGGGGTAAACTGCAATGCACAAATACCTTTCAAGCTTCTGTTTATATTTGCTGATTGCTCAATAGCTAGAGAAAAGTGCATGTGCAAAGGGCAGAGTGCGTGTGGGAGGAGGGTGTGCAGGGTGTGAATTCAGGAAGTGAGATTCCCTAGCCAGCTGTGAAAGGAATCATCAAACAAGTTGTTGAAACATCTCCAAAAATCTGAGTGGCTTCCTCCAACTAAGGACTCTTCTTATTTTTGTCAGTCATGGGGCTTGAACTCAGGGCCTGAACATTCCTCTGAGGATTTTTGCTCAGAGCGATCACTCTACCATGGTAAGCCACAGTTCTACTTCCAATTTTTAGGTTGTTCATTGGAGATAATTCTCATGGACTTTCCTGCTTAGGTTGGGTTTGAGATCCTTAGATCTCAGCCTCCTGAGTAGCTGGGATTATGGGCATGAGCCGCTGGCACCGAGCTTGAGGATTATTTCTTGCCTAACACAATTCCAAGCTGAGGAAACTCAGCAGGAATTCTCTTATTCAGTTGCTCTGGCATGGGCTAAGAACTTCAAAGCCTATGGCCTGGTATCAGTGTCCACCCTTTCCGGACCCATAGGCCCCAGGAATTCTCCACTGCTCTGTACCACACTGGGAAAAGCAGAGGATGGAGGACTAAGGAAATGTTTTAGAGATCAAGTGTGGAAATGTTGTATGGCAGCTGTAGCTAACTCCAGGTAAGAGGGGCTGGAAATTTCTAGAAAGAATTCAAGGATAGACAGAGAGGAGACACGAGTGGGAACAGGCCTACTGATACAAAGTGAAGGCAAAGGGCAAAGGCGGCAGGATCATGGACTAATGGCCTTGAGGGTCCAAGGACCCTCGATCTTTTCCGGGAGCTTGGAGGTGGTCATGTCTGGAAACCCATGTCCATAACTTCAGGGCTGTGCAGCACCAACACCCACATGTTGGGCAGGACTTGATGGTCAGACTAGGACTGTCCCCTTCCACAGCTGTGGGGACGGCAAGTCAGCAAGACCTCGTTGTATGTCACGACTCATTCTATGAAGGGAAGCAGGTCAAGATGTGACTTTTCCTTTTTTTGACTATTGCTGGGGTTTTGAACTCAGGGCCTTTTCCTTCTAGGCAGTGCTTTACCAGTTGAGCCATTCCCTCCATGCTTTTTTTGCTTTCTTTTCTAGATTGCATCTCTTGTTTTTGCTTACAGCTGGACTCAGAGCAAGATCTTCCTTCCTGTGATTGCTGAGGAGCTGGAATGCAGTTACCTTTGGCTTATTGTTTGAGATGGGGAATCTTCTTGTTTGCTACACTGGCCTTGAATTGCCATCCTCCTGATCCCTACCTCCCTTGAGAGCTTGTTTTATGGGTTGTTTCTAATGTAATTCGTAACCCTCTGACATTCTGCCAAGCTTTTAGAAACTGATCTTCCACTAGAACCAGATACTGCTAATTGGCGAGGAATCCGTGGATACCGCCCAAAGAACAGATCAAATTCTTCGTCACCACATGCTTGGTTTTTTTATTCCTTCCAAAGGAAAGGCATTAACTCTCAAATAACAGCAACACACCTGGCCTCCCCAAACCCACAAGCACAACAGGAGGCACCATCATGGACATGCAGAGGATGTGGAGGGAACACTGGAGGTGGCAGGGGCTCTGACCCTTTGCTCCATCCTAGTCCATCTGTGGTTTCTGACCCCTGGGACTCTGAGCCAGTAGGGACCCTGGAGAAGCTCTGGGGCTGGATGTCCAGTGTAGTGCTGCATGCACCAGCTCCCCAGTACTGTGACCAGATTCCTGCGGAGGATCACTCACCACGAGAGAAGGTTTAGTTTGGTTCACCGCCGCATAGGTTTCCATTTAAGGGCAGCAGTCCCATTGCTGTGGGTTTACCTGTAGCAGAGAAGACTTCTTACCTTGTGACCTCATGGCAGCTAGGAGAGAAAGAGAGAGAGAGAGAGAGAGAGAGAGAGAGAGAGAGAGAGAGAGAGAGAGAGAGAGAGAGAGAGAGAGAGAGAGAGAGAGAGAGAGAGGAAGACAGGGTCCCAAACCTTACTCCTCCTGGGGATGCTTAAATATTAAATCATATTCTTCTGGCAGCTCACAGACTGAGAACCAATCTTTCCATGTGAGCCTTTGAGAACCTTCTAGACCCAGACCATAGCTGAGAGTCAGCTCACTTGGCCCCATTCCCTTAGACAGTTCCCCCAGGTTCCTCTCCCACCCTCAGGGAAGAGGGTGATCCCCATCCCCTCTGTCCATGATCTCGGGGTTTAGTCGAGTTCTTGTCACTGCCTGTGTCCTCAGCATCCACACTCAAACAACCACCATCCGCTGCCTGGCTGAATGGATTCCCATCAGCATGTTTCTTCTTGTCTATGGACCAGGACAAGAACGGACCAGGTAGACCCAAGGAGAGACATGACAGAGCAGGGCATCTGGACTGAGCCTGTCAGTGCAGTGCTCTGCCCACCCTCACAGGTAAGGCCTTGTTATCTGCCCTGTGCATGCTGTGGTGCTGTCTACTGCAGTATCCATGGCCATGGTCTGGGGCTGAGCAGTGTCTGAAGCAATGGCAGAGCCCGCCAGGCCCAAAATCATCACATTCCAGTCTTGACAGAGAAAAGCTGCCCACCTTCCTCCCAGGCAGAAGGGAAGCAGACACAAAGGAACCCTGGGGTGCCTGGGTCATGGGAGGCCATAGAGGGAGGTCCTCTTCACCTCCCTGAACCTGGAATACAACACCCACCCACCCAGACTAGCTGGGCACCAGTGGCTCACACCTGTAACTCCAGCTACTCAAGAGGCTGAGATCTCAGTATCATGGTCCAAAGCCAGTCTGGGCAGGAAAGTCCATGGGACTCCAGAGTACCAGGAGGACAGAGGCTGAACTCTGGTTTAGGGGTTCAAAACACATGTGCAGCCAGGTGCCAGTGGCTCATGCCTGTAAGCCTAGCTACTGAGGAGGCTCAGATCTGAGTATCATGGTTCAAAGCCAGCCTGAGTAAGAAAGTCTGTGAGAATCTTATCCCTAATTTTCTGGTGAGAAAACCGGAAGTAATGCTGTGGCTCAAGTAGTAGAGTGCTAACCTTTGGTCGGTCATGGGGTTAGAACTCTGGGCCTGGGTTCTGTCCCTAAGCTCTTCTGCTCAAAGTTAGCCTCTACTACTTGAGCTGCCCTCAATCAAATTGAAGATCCTCCCACCTTTCCTCCCAAGTACTGGGATTGCAGGCATCTGTCACTGCACCTGACTGCTTTTTTTTCTTCTTAGTGAACATATAATATTTGTACTTATTTGTGGGGTACTGTACATAAGCCAATACACACACATGATGAGTAATTACCAAAGTGTCATTAATCCACCTCTCCATCTCCTTAATCCCCTCCATGTTGTGACCCTCCAAACTTTCCCCTCCACTCATTCTGAAAGAGGTGAGAAACTGTCATAGACAACAGATACCAAAATCGACTCCCAAGGATGGAATTGTCAGAAAGTTCTAGAAGAAGTCCATATCCAATGTAGGAATCTTGAGAATGTTCTGGAAGAAGTCCACATTTACTGATTTGGGGTAGAAAATAAACTCAGGACTGTCAAAGCAGCCGTACCCATGAGTGAAAGAAACAAATCAGCCAGAGCCCATTCATAACCAGTCATGCATAACCTTGAACCCAGTTCCATCCAACAAAATCTGAGCCCCAAGCAGGCACGAGGAGGATGAGCATGAAACCCTGTCCTGTTTACTTGCAGAATACTGTGAGGGCCACAGCAGTGCATCACCAGGAACTCAACAAATTAATTCCCTCATATTCTAACACACACCTCCAAGCTAGCTTCCTAAATCACGGTGGTGAACCCCTGCATTGCCTCTGCTCAGATAATTCTATTTTATTTCTTGGATCAGCGCAGTCTAAACAAGTTTCATAAGTATTTAAGACAAGAATGGGGAAAGGGAAAACACTGCATAATGCATGAAGAGAGCCAGGTGGCCAAAGCAGAGCTGCCCCTGAAAACTAGCTCTGGAAGCTCCCGAGGCTTTAGTACCCACATTCTGCACATCACAAGAGGAAAGATGGGAACCTGCCATCCTCTTTTGATTTGTTTTCCATTTTATTGCTAGATTTTTTTAAGCCACTGCTTGAAATACACTAAGTCCTTTCTGAATTCAGTCTTTATGGTCAGGAGGTTTTTGGTTTTGTTTTTTAAGTAATTGGTAACTTGGCAATCTGTGTTTTCTTTAGAGAATGTGTGTAATTGTGTGACTGGCTGGTCACCTGCCCAAACCCCATCTCACCCTCATTTTGGTTTCAAGATAAACCTAAGTGGGAAACATGGGAAGCATTTGTCACTGCCCATACAGAGTTATACCTAGCTGGAATGGGAGCTCACACCTGTAATACCAGCTGCTTTGGGGGCTAGGGTAGGAGGATCACAGTTTGATGGAAGCCAAAAAATCTCATGAGACCCCCCCATCTCAGGCAATAAGCCAGGCATGGAGGCTCCTGTTTGTCATTCCAGCTACACAGAAAGTATAAACAGGAGGATCACAGTTCAGAAAGGAAAGAGCAAGGCCATGAAATCCAGTTAAAAAAGAAGAAAGCAAACAGATCCAGGGTTGTGACTAAAGTGGTAAAGCACCTACATAGCAAGCATGAGCCCTTGAGTTCAAAACCCAGGACCCCCACAACAATTTAAATACACAGAATCACCAAGGCAGTGGGGCAGAAGTTGGAGTGAATTTTGAGGAGACATACACATCCTGCAGAGCGTGTTACCAGTGCACTTGCCAGGCTCCAGACATTTCTACTCTCAGCAGAGTCCATGTGTAGCTCCTTCTAAAGAATCGCTGTGGGGGAGGCACCCCCTCCCTCCCTGTGAACACCTGGCTGGTGAAACCAGCCCTCACCCTCACCTTCCAATCCATTACTCGCTTATCGGCTCACTCATGCAGTTCCCAAAACACCCTCAGACCATAAGAAAATGCAATTTCACTTGCAAAGCTGATTGCAAATTGTCTTCTGATTACAGATTGATTTTGTTTGTGACAAAATGTTTCCTTCTTGCTGCTGAAATAATCTTGGAGGGGCTCACCGTGGAACACCTCAGTTACTAACCCACTGTAGCTTTCCCTAATCCTTGTTTTCACCTTTTTTATTTATTTTAAACACCTATTTACAACATCATTAATCCTCATTAATATTGTCTAAGTGCTGGTAAGCACCCCAAAGAAAACTACAGTCAGCCAGGCACGGAAGTACAGTCCTATAATCACAGTGATGAAGAGGCTGAAGCAGGAAGTCAGTAAGTTTGAGACCAGCCTGGGCTATGTACCAGGAAAAGGAAGAAGAAAAAGAAAAGCACAGTGGTTCACACTTACAATCTCAACTACTAAGGAGGCAAAGATCAAGGAGTGTGGTTTGAGGCAAAACCAGGGCAAAAACAAGCTGAGCATCATGATGGATAGCTATAATAACAGCTATGGAGGAAGCATAGATAGGAGGATCATTGCCTCTGAGCTCTACACTGGGTGAAATGAAAATGCTCGAGCCAGGTGCCGGTGGCTCACACCTGTAATCCTAGTTACTTAGGAGGCTGAGATCTGAGGATCTAGGTTCAAAGCCAGCCCAGGCAGGAAAGTCTGTGATACTCTTATCTCCAATAAACCAATAGAAAACCAAAAGTGGAGCTGTGGCTCAAGTGGTAGAGCACTTGCCTTGAGCTGAAGAGTGCAGGGACAGCACCCAAGCCCAGAGTTCAAGCCCCATGACCGATCAAAATAAATGGTTGAAACGTAAGTTCTTCACAGGGAATTATCAATGTGTATATTTGAAATTTGGTATTTTTCTTCTCTTTGTGATTAGCCCTGAGATAAACACATTGAAGAAATAATGGTATCTCCTGCTCACAACTTCAGAGGGCTCCATCCCTGGTTGCTCAGCATCAGGTTCCCAAACATCATGGCAGCTGGGTGGGGGAGGACTTCATGTCTTGGTAGACAGGAAGTGAGGAGAAGCAGTAACAGGAAGGGGCCAGGCAAGATACAACTCCCAAGGAGACATTCCCAGCCACCCACTTCCTCCACCCAGACCCCTTCATTTCCACCAGCTCCCAAGGGTCTAATCAAATCCTGAATCCATCAATAATCAGATTCACTGATCACATCATGATCTGATGAATTCACTGATGATCAGATCTACACTGATCACAGATCTACACAGATCATGATCTGATGAATCCATCCACAATCATCACCCTGATGTGATTGGATCATTTCAAAATCCATCATGGACATGGGCAGAAGTGAGCCTCCCCAGTCTCCCCCAAGTCTCTCCATCCAGTCAAGTTGACCAATCAGGGCTAGGACTTCTCAAGCCCTATCGATGGGAGAGGAGGGGGGGATGCGGGGGTGGTGATGAAGAGGATGGAAAAGAGGATTTACACAAAATGGTGTTCAGTAGACAGAAGTGGAGGAAAAGTCCTAGGAACAATTAAGAATCAGATGACAAAACCTATAGATTCAGGGCCAAGTCAATGACAAACTGGTGGAAAGTAAGGGGGAAGAGGGTCTGCAGTTCTGGAGTCCCAGGCACTGCAGTCCAGAGTGAAACTGCTCTAGGCCTGCCTGAAAAGGCAAGGAGAGGAGTTTAGTCTACACAGCTCTCCACCACACTGGAAAACATGAGTTTGAGCAGCTCAGGCAGCCAAAGCCATATTCCACCCCACTTGACATGGAGGACTGTCGGGGATCTATGGAGGACTCTTCCAAATGCATCCCCCAAGGCCAGCACGGAAGCTGCGGCACAGCCAGGGCCCCCTGCTAAGCCTTTTCCATAAGAGCTATTGGTCCATTTGGCTGTCCTCAATGTAGTACTCGGTATGTATCGATAGCACAATTGTCAGCCCAGCAGACATTTCCCATTTTAATAGTTCTCATGAGATGCTGTATTATTGAGCTTACAGCACTAAATAAAAAACTCCTTTGTCAAGGGAACACGAAATGGCTTTTAATGGACACAGCCAAACACCTGCTAATAGTTATGGGAAGAAAAAAAAAACAGCCTGATAGAGGAGATTTGGAAGTGCGTCGAAATGCTTTGGCTTGGGGATTTTCTGGCTTTTTGATGACAGTGAATATTTCCAAAGGCTGACTCTCAATGAGAGGAGAAAGAGGAGCCATTGGCCTGAACTTTGCAATGTGCAAGTGGCATGTTTTCTGTGCCTCATCTTCCATAGGTCTGCCCACCTCCCTGACAGCCCCAAATACATGATTCTATCCCCAATAAAAGCAGCTAGGCACTGCAGACATTAACTTCTCACTCAGACAAAATCTGTTAGTGGATGGTTCCAGGATAGGTATTTTCACTCCTTAGGTTTAGAGTTCTGAGTCACCATCTCTGCTGTCCTCTTGATTTGATCAACTGGTCCATTAGGACTGCAAACAGCCATCCCTGCTATCCCTTTATGTCATCTTCTTCACCTGGGAATCATGAATATGGTCCAAAGGCTCCTGGGTTGAAAGCTTGCTGCCATCTGGAGACAAGAGAGAGGTGATTGGGTTATAGAGGTTCTGACTCCACCAATGGGCTCATCCACCAATGACATCATAGCTGAATGAACTGTCAGGAGGTGGGGCCTTGATAAGTGATTGGATTGTGAGGGCTCTGGCTCTACCAATGGGTTCAGCAATCAAGGACATCACAGCTGGGTGGGATCTAGCTCCTCCTTGAAAGACAGGGATCAGGAGGCTCACAATTTGAAGCTAGCTCAGACACACACACTCCCACACAATTTCAATCAATAGGCAGGTTGTAGAGGCAGCTATGCATGTGGGAGTATCAGCTATGCATGTGGGAGTATCATACAAACAGGAGGTTCACACCAGCCCTGGCAACAACATGATACCCTATTTCAAAAGCAAACACCCCATCCTTAACCTAAGCAGTAAGAACTGGAACAGGGCTCAAGTAGAGCATCTGCCTAGCAGGCGAGGCCCTGAGTTCAAATCCTAGTACCACCAAAATATAATAAAAACAACAATTTAAGGTACCCTTGGAAAGTCTTGATCGATGTATGTTCTTCCTGGACATCTCCCCTGGGCTCCTCACTGAGGATAGGGGACAGCTTGATTTCTTGAGAAGGGTAAGAGTTGTGCAATCTCCCTGGTCTTACTAAAAAAAGACACTGAGCAGATAAATTTTACTGCAATAAATCTCATCATTAACAAGTGGTGGCCATATATTTCCATGATAAATCTCATCATTATAAATTGTTTCTACTCCTTATGAGCTGTTGAATCATAACTCAGAGCTGAGGCTACATGTGGGACATACATAAGGCAACAACGGTCCTGGCACCTATTTCCAAATGGAAGAAAACTGACAAGGACTCTGGAACTTTACAAATGCAAATAGACCCCCTGAAGTAGGAGAAATGCTGAGACAAGGAAATCGTATCATTTTTAATAAATAATAAAAGTGTCAAACTCAGAAATCAGAACAAAAAGTAGTTAGTACCCTTCCACCAACTCCATTAAGATGTCAAATCACAGCCAGGGCATCTGTGTCTCACACCTGTAATCCCAGCTACTCAGAAGGCTGAAATATGAGGATCATGGTTTGAAGCCAGCCCAGGCAGGAAAATCCATGAGACATTTATCTCTAATTAACCACCAAAAAGCTGAAAGTAGAACTGTGCCTCAAGTTGTAGAGCATCATCCTTGACCAAATTAAAAAGAAGAAATAAATAACTAAGGGGCAGCACCCAGGCCTTGAGTTCAAGCACCGGCACTGGCATGAAGAAGGAGCAGGAAGAAGAGGAAGAGGAGTAAGAGCAGGAGAAGGGAGGTGAGGAGGAGGAGCAGGAAGAGGAGGAAAGCTCCAGTGACTGAGAGATCCTCTATAGTTCAGACCAGAGGCAGGCTCAGCTGACTCCCTGACATAACAAGGACCTTTCAGACCTTGTAAGTAGCCCAGACTGTCCTAGAACTCTTGATCTTCCTGCCTCAGCCATGCAAGTGCTTGGATTTTCAGTGAGTGCTATCAAGCACAGCCCTGGTCCCCTTCCCTCATTATGGGTCACCATAAGCAGTGAGACAAGCCGGGCCCATTCTACCATCATCAGCAAGCGGCTCCGTGGAGCGCTGGCTCCCAGGAAGGAGAAAGGATGAAGTGTGAAGGTCATTGTGGACCCTGGATCTCCCAAGGTCACACAGTGCTTAAATCAGAGCAAGGGACCCCAAGCCACAGCACCAGAAGCCCCACATTCCATTGGGCCACTTGCTCCTCTGAGCCAAATAAAGATGTGTAGCAAAGGGCAGAGATGGGGGACTGTTACAGGTAATACATAACGACAGCTCTTTTGTATTTCTTCGGCCATCTTTGGAGAGAGATGTTTGCTTTAGGTTCAACAGGAAGGATGAGGGCAGAAGGACAGGAGGTGAGCAGAGGGAAAGTAGGGCCTGGTCACCAGTGCATTCAGATCTGGCCAGAGGTGGCTTCTGAAGTGGAACGACAGTTCTTGGTCTTAGGAGAGGTCAGGTGATGGTCCATGGTCTCAAGAGGGGTCAGATGACAAGCAGCTGCACCTCACTCTTAGGATGTAGGGAGCCAGAGCCCTGCTGGTCATTGTGAAGGACGATCCCTACCCACTGCCACGGCCACGGTGCTCCAGACTCTATACCCACTGTCACACGATGACCTCACTCTCCCAACTCCCGACCCACTGCCATGGCCAGAGCACTTCTGATTCCCCAACAGGTGACCATCTTCCCTGATGGCTGTTTGTAGCCATGGGCTCTGACCACCAAGTCCACCCCAGTCCCAGCCCCCCTTTGTGCCTCTGGTTCCCATCGCCAACCCCTGCACATGGAGTTTCTTCTGGGCAGAGCTCACTCCTTCTCCCCGGGCAGTGGCTCAGAGGACCCCATCCGGACACAATGGATGTGCTAAGCAGACACCGAAATGCGTGCTCTGGTTTTCCACAGACCTCATTTATCCTAATGGAGCTCTATTAACCATGTTTTAAAAGTGAATACTGTACTATGTATCTGAATTAGCTTGCTGTGAGCAGCGAGCACATGAAGGACAGGATCTCAGGGCATAGAAGGAGGAGGAGCAGAGGAAGAAGGAAGCCCACTGGTGGGGGAGGGAGAGGCTCAAAAGAGCAACATAGAAAAATCCTGGGTTTCATTACTCTAACCTCGGGGCCTCAAGGAACTTCTATCCTTACAGGAACTGCCAGTCTCAGCAAAGTCTCCAGCTGCTGTTTCTTGAAAGTGCATTTTAATACCAAAAATGTCCCTTAGCAGGGGTAAGAACACAGAGGTCCCCACGGGCCTGTTCACTCACCTGCTGGCTTGGGGCTGGGTGGTGATGGTGGGGTGCTGTTTCATCTCCGCTATTGCATTAAAGAAGGTAGAAAAGAAAAGGGTGGCAAAGAGGGGACCTCTGTTCTGTCTAACTGTGTGTGTGTATGATTGCTCCCACCCATCACTCCAAGCAAAGCCTCATTATTTAGCAGGGATAAAAAAAAGTAGCTAGATCAACCGAACAATAGTCTATAATTACTTGGCAAATGGTTTCACAGAGCAATTATGCCATTACTCCAAGTGCCTTTGATTTCAAAGATTTCTCTCTGGCTATCCTCCACACTGGGAATGGAGGCTCCAGAGGAGCATAAATGAGTGGCAGGAGACCATAGCATGAATGCCATCCCTACACACATACACACGGGCACAATATTCTGCAGAATCCCTATGGGAAGGAGACCAGCAGTGGCTCCAAGTGACAGCCTAGTAGGGGCCTCAGCCCCTGGGAATTTCTGGCCACAGGACAAAGAAGGTGCCATAGGTGCCCTGCCCCCAGCACAACTCTTCCATCATCCAGTAACTGGTCTTGGCTGTTCACACAAACTGAAGCTCAAATAC